>NC_048235.1:32356544-32448439 GCF_002007445.2 Ailuropoda melanoleuca
TTTTTTTTTTTTTTTTAAGATTTTATTTATTTATTGGACAAAGAACGACACAGCAAGAGAGGGAACACAAGCAGGGGGAGTGGGAGAGGGAGATGCAGGCTTCCCGCTGAGCAGGGAGCCCTACCTGGGGCCAGATCCCAGGGTCCTGAGATCGTGACCTTAGCCGAAGGCAGATGCTTAAAGACTGAGCCACACAGGTGCCCCTCACCCTCTAAGTCTTAACGTCTTTTCCATGTTTCTCCCTCCTTTATTTTTCAGAAAATAGTAATAGGTTATTAACTTACTGTTTTAATCATGTCTTTTTCAAAGTGTGATTTCATTTTCATTTTACTTTCATATTTTATTTTCTAATCACTCCTTCTTATCCACCTTCACCCTTGCTATGTTTCTTCCTTACTAACCAGAACTTTGTGGCCCAAAGTATAAACTATCCCTTCTAATATCTACACCATCTCATCTCCTTTTCCTTCCCAACTTTCTTCATTATGGCTTCTGTCCCTGCTCTTCTGCCAGCTTCTTGCAAAGTCTTTTTGACTAAGAGAAAAATGTACCATTCAGATCCCCCTTGAAGAAGGGATTTGCTACCCAAGGGAGGAGTGTGACTAGCCGACAGCCTCAAACTCTTAGTTGCTTTAAGATCTGTCTCAGGTGCTGAGCCAACTGCATGACCTTTTGGGAGTGCATTAGTTCAATTACTGAGCAAGCCACCTGTATGAAGGCCTAAACTTCATCTCCTTTAGTGAGCAATCTTTGCTCTGGAGCAACCCTTCTGGACTGGCAGAAGCTCTGTCAGGTCTTTATTATGGTCCTAGTCTCCCTTTCCCAAATCTGTTTCCTCTTTCACAGCTGTTACTCACTGAAAAACCTTTTGCTCTGTAACTCTTCCTCAACATGCGCTTCCTGGAGAAGACAAATGGGGACATTCATTAGTGACTCATTACCACCAAACAATAATCACCTTCTCAGTTCTCATTCTGCTTGATCTCTGAGTAGCATTTGAAATTTCTAATATTCCACTTTGAAATTCTATTTTATTTTATTTGTAGTCACCCTATTATCTTCTAACTCTTACTCACCTTAACCTTTGTTAATGTCACTTCGAATCTGGATTCTTTTCTTCTAATCCCCAAATCCTCTGTGTTGCCCACAAGTCTATTTTGGACCACCACTTTCCTTCCACTCATTTCTCTTAGATGATCTTCCTTCAAGTTCTTTTTTTATGTGTTCATAAGTTGATATATTTCAATTCAAGCTCTGGGGCATCAGACACCAATTTCCAACTAGTAATCCAGTATCTGTACCTGCTATTTCACAAGTTATCTTCAAGTCAACACCTTTAGCTGAACGTGCTATCTCCCTGTCCAACTCTGCTGTTTTCAAAATTGGTGCTCCTCTCATCCAGCAGCTAAGTCATCTTAACAATTTCATCAACCTCCATAATAAAATAGTCCACAAACTGACTTTCCTTCCAAAATATCTGTCGATCTACTACTTTTATTTTTCTTCCACTCTAATCCTGAGGACGTAGACATTTTTGGCCTAAACTACTGAAACTACCCTTTAGTGAGCCTGTTGCTTCTAGTCCTCATCATTTCAATCCCACCACACCCAAACTATTACAAGTTATTCTAACACAAAAATCCACATTTATTTGTCCTGGTTTGTTTAATTATTTAAGAATAAAGTCCTATTATGCACTAATGTCCATATGAATCATTCACTTATCTGAATATGACTCATGTCTCAAATGTCACAGCCTAAGCTCACTTGATATCTGTAGAGGAAACATAATTATCTTAGTTATATTATGAGAGAATTTTGAATATCCCTGTAACAAAGAATTTTTCTTTCTAGCTGTGGCATCATTTGTACGTTCAGTTTTCTGTTAGTTTCTGTGGTACTGGAGACATGGATGTTGTCACATATATTTTGAAATCTGTCTAGTTCCAGGCTTGTAATAAGCATGTAAAAAACAACTGTATTAAATTCAAATAATTTGAATGTCCATAAATTATGCTCATTAAAAATGAACAGTCAATACCAACAATGGAAATACAGTAATGAATTTAAATAATAAATGTATATTTCTCCTTTTGGTTTCTTGACTGAACGATTTTTGGTAGAATCATGGACAATGTTAATACTTACCATGCCTCAAGTGACATATATATTAGACTTCAAAAATTTGATCAGGTTATAGACAATCAGGAAGAAACTTCCTTAAAAGCAACATAATTAATCTTGATATGTTAATTCCATCAAGTTTAACATAAGTTGGTAAAAAGATAAAAATACTAATTTTAAGGTAGATAGAAATAATCAAATAAATGAATATGGTATACAATGTGCTTCACAACAAGAATAAATGATTAGGCTATAAACACTTTAGTGAAATATGCAGAATTGCTATTTGGAAGTTTCTTTTGTTATCATTTGTTACCTGTAAGAATATTTTCTTGATAGACACTAAAGTTAGATTTTGGAAAAGCATGAAAAAAGAATACACACTTTAGTTTTTTAAAATATTTTATTTTATTTTATTTTATTTTATTTTGAGAGAGAGCCAGAGACAGAGCACAAGCAGGGGGAGCAGCAGAGGGAGAGGGAGAAGCAGGCTCCCTGCGCAGGAAGCGCGACTCTGGGAGGCAGACACTTAACCCACTGATCCACCCAAGTGCCCCAAGAATATGTATTTTTAAAAGGCTAGCTTTCGCCATTTAATTTTTTTTCTTTTTTTAGACCGAGAAAAAGAATCATTTGGTTTTGTGGATAAATATTATATGTAAGGAATGCAAGCAAAAGTATTCCATGGAAGGACAACTCAAGAATTGTCTGGCAGGGACGCCTGGGTGGCTCAGTCAGTTGAACATCAACCTCTTGGTTTCCACTCAGGTCATGATCTCAGGGTCCGGGATGGAGCCCTTTTTGGGCTCCACACTCAGCCTGGAGTCTTCTTTCCCTCACCTCCCCCAGTGATCCTCCCTGAGGCTTTCTCTCTCAATTTCTCTCTCTTTCTTTGAAATAAATAAAGTCTTTAAAGAGAAAAAAAAAAAAAAGAATTGTCTGGCAAAAAAGTCTTTGCAAAATGGAAATTATGCAGTCACCAATTTGCATAGTAAGCCAAAACCTGAAAGTTCTTTTCAGGTTTTTCCCTTTGCATGTGAGAATGTCATACTGATGGGGGAAAAAAGTTTACGTTTAACCTTTCGCTAGCCTCAGATTTTCCTAAGAAGCCAAGTTGTACACAATGCAATAGATAAATAATGGGAAAATAAAATTGTTCTTACAGGATCATTTCATAGTTGTGATTTGTTTTTTGGATTTTTTCGGGTTTTTTGGCCTGATATTTAAATTGCAATTCCATACGGAGGGATTAAAACACATAAATACATCCATTTCATATTTAGCTTTTTATTTAGTTTCCTTAACCAAAGAGTTTTCTAAGAAACAGTTATCTACCACAGAATTGGTTTACTACTAGTTTTTTTTTCACACTCTATCTCTGTGTACGTTATGTGTATTTGTTTTGACCTGAGACTTAAATTAGAAATCTAGCAGTAGATATGGTTAAAACAGGCATCTGTCTGCTACTAAACACATGGCAAATTTCCATTCTCTGTTTTCCTTCACTACAGTAATTCAGCCATTGTGCCAGAAAAATACCACGTGGACTATTAACATTGCTAAACACTTCATCAGCAAATGGCCCATTTCCAAAGGAGAAAATGCACTTTATGACCCTCACATCACTCCTGAATGTGCTTCCAATGTCTGCGTTTTGAAAAATAAAGCCCAACACCCCGTTGGCAGCAGGAAAGGCAGGCGTGTGCCTCCAGGACTGCGACTGCGGCTGCGCACATAGGTCCGCAGAGGGGGCGGGGTGGGCGGAGCACCCACGCCCCCCTCCCCCGCTCCCTCAGCGGGAGCCTCCGACCCCAGCCCCACCCAGCAAGATTGCAGGGACACCCGCGAGCGGCCACCGTTCTGTAGCCAACAGCCATCACCGTGGCAAGGCCGGCAGGCCCCGCAATGCTGTCTCTCCTGCTGATCCTCTCAGGCCTGGGCCGGCTGACTTCCGCGGGCCCTTGTGAGTGAAGGACCCTGCTCCATAGAGGGCCACTTGTTGCGGAGCCTCTGGGCGTGGCGGGCCCCAGAACCTCGCTCCAGAACCCCGGGTCTGGCTGGGGAGAGCCCAGCGTCTTGTCAGAGCCCGCCTAGAGTCAGGTCCTCCTGGGCCTGCTGCTTGGAGGGCTCAGAGCGGGACCGGGACAGTTGCCCCTCACTTGCCTGACCCTGCACTTGGAGGAGAGGGCACACATCTTCTGGGAGGTGGGGCCTCCACAGCAGCACTTCTTCGCTGCTGGGGCTGAGGTTAACGTGTCTCAAAAGGCTCTGGATGGTGGAGGGTCATGCTCCAAAGTGTGTGGTTGGTGGAGGGAGCCTCTTCCTGGAATGTGCAAAGTCTGATTTCGTTGCAGGGTGTGTGTGTGTGTGTGTGTGTGTGTGTGTGTGTGTGTGTGTGTGTGTGTGTGTTGGGGCTTGGAAGTTGGAAGAGTGATGTGATGTGAGAGGACAAGTGAAGAATAAGGATGCTGCCAGGCACTGGGGAATGCTCACACATGTTTTCCTTGCTGTAGATCCTGAAACATCATTTCTACAAATTACAGTGCCACGGAAGATTGAGCCAAACAGCAGTGATGGTGAAGTTTCAGAAACGCATGTAATTAAATAATCCGTTTTTTATAAATGCCTTATTTTTACTGGACTACATGACCCAAATCCATACCTGTCCCTTTGAAATTTTGTGCTCTATTTACTGTGTTAAAGAGTCCTTTTGTCTGAATGGAAGCAAGAGTTTTGATTTTTTTTTATTTGTTAAGTAATATATGAACATTATGAAACTAGTTTAAAACACAGACTCGGGAAAAAAGTTCCCCAAATCCCTGTCACACAAAATACAGTCACTGGAGTATTTGTCTAGAAAATAAGGACATTTGAATATTCTTTGTAAGTGAGGTCACAATAAAATGTACCTTGTAACATGAGTTTAAAATGATAATATATAAAGAACTTCATGACCATATTTGAGTATATTTACATATATAAATCTTTGTTAAAAGGAAAGTACTGATAGTACTAATCTGATTAAAATAAAACATACATTGTCAACTCTAATTAGCACAGAATGTTTTTTAATGGTAAAGCTCTTCATGTTAATGTGATTTTTATGAATAATTCATTAAGTATAATTTCTGTGACATTTCTATGACATATTTGTACCCATTTTATTTATATTTTTATAAGTACATATGTATTTTATATATATGTATATATATATAAAATTTATTTATATAAATTTTTATTTAGATTCCAGTTAGCATGCAGTGTAATATTTGTTTCAGGTGCACAATATAGTGATTCAACACTTCCATACAACACCCAGTGCTCATCACAAGTGCGCTCCTTAATCCCCATCACCTGTTTAACCCTTTCCCCCATCCACCTCCCCAATGGTAACCATCAGTTTGTTCTCTCTAATTTAAGAGTTTGTTTCCTGATTTGTGCTTTCTCTGTCTTTTTACCCCCACTTTGTTCTTTTGTTTTGTTTATTAAGTTCCACATATAAGTGAAATCATGTGGTATTTGTCTTTCTCTGATTTACTTTCCTTAGTTTATTAATCTCTAGCTCCATCTATGTCCTTGCAAATGCCAAGATGTCATTCTTTTTTTATGGCTGAATAATATTCCTTGTGTGTGTGTGTGTGTGTGTGTGTGTGTGTGTGTGTACAGCTGCTTTAGCCATTCATCAATCCATGGACACTTGGGCTATTTCCATAATTTGGCTATTGTGGATAAAGCTGCTGTAAACGTAAGGGTGCATGTATCTCTTTGAATTAGTCTTTTTTGTATCCTTTGGGTAAATAACTAGTAATGTAGTTCCTGGATCATATTTTTAACTTTTTGAAGATATTCCATACTGTTTTCCGTAGTGGCTTCACCAGTTTGCATTCCCACCAACAGTACAAGAGGGTTCTCCTTTCTCCACATTCTAATACCTGTTGTTTTTTTTGTTGTTGTTGATTTTAGCCATTCTGATAGGTGTGAGGGGGATATCTTGTAGTTTTGATTTGCATTTCCCTGATGATGAGTGATGTTGAGCATCTTTTCATGTATTTTTTGGCCATCTGGATGTGCTCTATGGAGAAATGTCTATTCATGTCTTCTGCGTATTTTTTAATTGGATTGTTGTTTTTTGGGTGTTGAGTTTGATAAGTTCTTTATATGTTTTAGATACTAACCCTTTATCAGATATGTCATTTGCAAACATTTTTTTCCCCCATTCCATAGGTTGCCTTTTACTTTTGTTGATTGTTTCCTTCACTGAGCAAGCAGAAGCTTTTAATTTTGGCTAAGTCCCAGTAGTTTGGTTTTGCTTTTGTTTCTCTTGCTTCAGGAGAAATATCTAGAAAGAAGTTGCTATGGCAGGTGTCAGACAGGCTGCTGTCTGTGTTCTCTTCTAGAATTTTTATGGTTTCAGTTCTCACATTTAGATCTTTAATTGATTTTGAGTTTATTTTTGTGTGTGGTTTAAGAAAGTGGTCCTGTTTCATTCTTTTGCATGTTGCTGTTGAATTTTTTCAATACCATTGTTGAAGAAACTGTCTTTTTCCCATTGGATATTTTTTCCTGCTTTGTTGAAGATTAATTGACCATATAATTGTGGGTTTACTTCTGGGTTGTCTATTCTACTGATCTGCATGTCTGTTTCTGTTTTAATCACTACAGCTTTGTAATATAACTTGAAGTCTGGAATTGCGATGCCTCCAGCTTTGCTTTTCTTTTTCAAGGTGGTTTTGGCTATTTGGGGGTCTTTTGTGGTTCTGTGAAAATTTTAGGATTGTTTCTTTTAGCTCTGTGAAAAAGTGCTGTTGGTATTTTAACAAGGATTGCATCAAATGTGTAGATTGCTTTGGGCAGTATAGGCATTTTAATAATGTTTGTTCTTCCAATCCATGAGCATGGAATATCTTTCCATTTCTTTGTGTCATCTTCTATTTCTTTCATCAGTATTTTATAGTTTTCAGGGTATAGGTCTTTCACCTTGGTCAGGTTTATTCCTCAGTATCTTATGGTTTTTTTGGTGCAATTTTAAATCGGGTCAATTCCTTAATTTCTCTTTCTGCTGTGTCATTATTGCTGTATAGAAATGCAACAGATTTCTGTACATTAATTTTGTATCCTGCTACTTCACTGAATTTGTGTATGAGTTCTAGCAATTTTTTGGTGGAGTCTTTTGGGTTTTGTTTTTATATAGAGTGTCATGTCATCTGCAAATAGTGAAAGTTTTACTTCTTCTTTGCCAGTTTGGATGCCTTTTATTTCTTTTTGTTTTCTGATTGCTGAGGCTAGGACTTCCAGTACTATGTTAAATAAGAGTGGTGAGAGTGAACATCCCTATCTTTTCCTGACTGTATAGGAAAAGCTCTCAGTTTTCCCCATTGAGGATGTTACTTAGCTATGGGTTTTTCATATATGACCTTTATTATGTTGAAGTATGTTCTCTTTAAACTTACTTTGTTGAGGGTTTTTATCATGAATGGATAATTGTACATTGTCAAATGCTTTTTCTGCATCTCTTGAGAGGATCATACTGTTCCTATCCATTCTTTTATTAATGTAGTGTATCACATTGATTGATTTGCAAATAGTGAACCACTCTTCTAGCCCAGGAATAAATCCTACTTGCTTGTGGTGAATGATTTCTTTAATGTATTGTTGAATTTGGTTTGCTAGTATGTTATTGAGAATTTTTACATCCATGTTCATCAGGGATATTGGCCTAAACATCTCTTTATTACTGGAGTCTTTTATCTGGTTTTTGTAGCAGGGTAATGCTGGCCTCATAGAATGAATTTGGAAGTTTTCCTTCCTTTTCTACTTTTTTGAATTGTTTGAGAAGAATAAGTATTGACTCTTCTTTAAATGTTGGGTAGAATTTGCCTGTGAAGCCATCCTTCCCTGGAATTTTGTTTGTTGGGAGTTTTTTGACTACTGATTCGGTTGCATTGCTGGTTATTGGTCTGCTTAAGTTTTCTTTTTTTTTAAATTTTTATTTTAAGATTATTTATTTATTTATTTGACAGAGATAGACAGCCAGCAAGAGATGGAACACAAGCAGGGGGAGTGGGAGAGGAAGAAGCAGACTCCTAGTGGAGGAGCCTGATGTGAGACTTGATCCCGGAATGCCGGGATCACGCCCTGAGCTGAAGGCAGACGCTTAACAACTGCGCCATCCAGGAGCTCCTGCTTAAGTTTTCTATATCTTCCTGTTTCATTTATGGTAGTTTATATTTCTAGGAATTTGTCCATTTCTTCCATGTTATCCAATTTGTTGGCATACGGTTTTTCATAATATTCTCTTATAATTGTTTGCATTTCTGTGTCATAAGTTCTTATTTTTCCTCCCTTGTTTGTAATTTATTTGGTTGCTTTCTCTTTTCTTTTTGATAAGCCTGGCTAGAAGTTTATCACTTCTATTATTTTTTTTCAAAGAACTAGCTTTGGTTTCATGGATCTATTGTTTTTTTGGGTTTGTGTGTGTGTGTGTGTTTTAGTTTCTGTCTCATTTATTTTTGCTCTATTCTTTATTCTTTCCTTCCTTGTGCTGCCTTTAGGCTTCAATTGTTGTTCTTTTTCTAGCTCCTTTAGATGTAAGGATAGGTTTTACATTTGAGATTTTTCTTGCTTCTTTGGCTAGACCTGTATTGCTATATATTTCCCTCTTAGGACTGCTTTTGCTGTATCCTAAAGGTTTTGGACTATTGTGTTTTCATTTTCATTTGTTTCCATGTGTTTTTTTTTAAATTTAAATTCAATTTAGTTAACACATAGTGTATTATTAGTTTCAGTTGAATTTAGTGATTCATCAGTTGGATATAACACCCAGTGCTCTTTACATCAAGTGCCCTCCTTAATGTTTATCACCCAGTTACCCCATCCCCCTACCCACCTCCCTCAAGCAACCCTCAGTTTTTTTCCTAATGTTCAGCACCTCTTATGGTTTGCCTCTCTCTCTATTTTCATCTTATTTTATTTTTCCTTCCCTTCCCTTATGTTCATCTGTTTTGTTTCTTAAATTCCACACATGAGTGAAATCATATGGTATTTGTCTTTCTCTGTCTGACTTATTTCACTTAGCATAATACCCTCTAGTTCCATCCACATTGTTGCAAATGGCAAGATTTCATTCTTTTTGATAGCTGAGTAATATTGCATTGTATATATATGCCACATCTTTTTTTAATTCAATTAACATATAGTGTATTACTAGTTTCAGAGTTAGAGTTCAGTGATTCATCAGTTGTATTTAACACCCAGTGATCATTACATCATGTGCCTTCTTTAATGCCCGTCACCCTGTTATCCCATCCCCCACGCCCCACCCCTCCAGCAACCCTCAGTTTGTTTCTTATGATTAAGAGTCTTTTATGGTTTGTCTCCCTCTCTGATTACGTCTTATTTTATTTTTCCCTCCCTTCCTCCATGCTCTTTTGTTTCTTAAGTTCCACATATAAGTGAAATCATATGATAATTCTTTCTCTGATTGACTTATTTCACTTAGCATAATACCCTCCAGTTCCATCCACATGGTTGCATATGGCAAAATTTCTTCTTTTTTTTAATGGCTGGAAATACAGATCAAAACTACAATGGGATATCACCTCACAGCAGTCAGAATGGCTAGTGTTAACAAGTCAGGAAACAGCAAAAGTTGGCGGGGATGTGGAGAAAGGGGAATGCTCTTACACTGCTGGTGGGAATGCAGGCTGGTACAGCCACTCTGGAAAATAGTATAGAAGTTCCTCTCAAAGTTAAAAATAGAGCTACCCTACGACCCAGCAATTGCACTACTAGGTATATAACACAGAGATACAAATGTAGTGATCTGAAAGGGCACCTGTACCCCAATGTTTATAGCAGCAATGTCCACAATAGCTAAACTATGGAAAGAGCCCAGATGTCCGTCGACAGATGAACGGATGAAGATGTGGTGTGTGTGTGTGTGTGTGTGTGTGTATGTATGAATATTACTCTGCCATGTGTTTTTTAAATTTATTCTTTGATTTCCTGGTTGATCCATTCATTCCTTAGTAGCATGTTCTTTAACCTCCATGTATTTGTGGTGTTTCCAGATTTTTTCTGATGATTGACTTCTGATTTCATAGTGTTGTGCTTAGAAAAGGTGCATGATATGATTTCAGTCTTTTTGTTTTTGCTGTGACCGAATTTGTGACTTAGTATGTGATCTATTCTGGTGAATATTCCAGGAGCACTTGAAATGAATGTGTTATTCTGCTTTTTTAGGATGGAATGTTCTGAATTTATCTGTTTAGTCCATCTCGTCCAAAGTGTCTTTCAAAGCCAGTGTTTCCTCATTGATTTTCTGTTTAGTTGATCTGTCCATTGATGTGAGTGTGGTGTTAAAGTGTTCTACTGTTATTGCATTATTATTAGTTAGTTCCTTTATATAGTTCTGTTATATTAGTTAGTTCCTTAAATAATATTTGTTATTGTTTCATATATTTTGGTGTTTCCATGTTGAGTACATAAACATTTACAATTGTTGTATCTCCTGTCAGATTGTATCCTTTATGATGATATGGTGCCTCTCGTTAACAGCCTTTGTTTTAAAGTCTAGTTTATCTGATACAAGTATTGTTACTCTGACTTTCTTCTGACATCCATTTGGTTGATAAATATTTCTCCATCCCTTTACTTTTCTTCTGCAGGTGTCTTTAGGTTTAAAAATGAATCTCTTGAAGGTACCATGTAGATGGTCTTGTTTTATTATCCATTTTGATTCCTATGTCTAAGCAGCATTTAGTCTGTTTACATGCGAAGTAATTATTGATAGATACAAATTTATTGCCATTTCATTATTTATTTTGTGTAGTTTCTGGGCATTTTTCTGATCCTTTCTTGTTTTTGTCACTTTTGGTCTCTCCTTTGCGCTCAAAGAGTCCCTTTTAATATTTCTTGTGGGGCTGGTTTAGTGATCACAAATTCTGGAATACTCTTTATCTCTCCTATTCTGAATGATAGCCTTGCTGGAAAGAGTATTTTTGGATGTAGATTATTCCCATTTGGCACTTTGAATATATCATGCCACTTTCTTCTGGCCTGTCAAGTTTCTGTTGAGAAATCTCCAGCTAGCCTTAATGGGCCTTCCATTGGAAATTAAGGACTTCTTTTGTCTTGCTGCTTTTAAAATGCTTTTTCTTTATTACTATATTTTGCAAATTTAGTTACAGTATATCTTGGTGTTGGCCTGCTTTTTTTGACTTTAATGGGGGTTCTCTGTGCCTTCTGGATCTAGATGTCTGTTTCCTTCCCTAGGTTAGGGATGTTTTCAGTTATTATTTCTTCAAATAAATTTTTTGCCCCCTTTTCTCTGTCTTCTTCTTTGGAGACTTATAGATAGCACAGACAATTTTTAAGAAGGTGAATGTCCACCTCAGTTTCCAAAGATAGTAAATTTGAACTGAGTTAATTTTTAGATATATGCACATTCATATTTTTAATTTTTGTGATTATTTGTAGGTTTGGTATAAGTCTGTAATCTTGAAATATATATATATATATATATCAATTTTTTTTACCCAAATAAATTTCTTTGGACACAAGTAGAAATACAATACCTGCTTATATGTTACACCTAAAATAATGAAGTTATTTGAATTAGTAATTAAATAAATTGCCAGGAAATCCTATTAGTCAAATGGTTTTAAGTTTTTATTATTTATTTTTTATTTATTTTAAAAGAGAGAGGGAGAGTGGGAGAGGGAGAAAGATAGCAAGCACAGGGGAGAGGCAGAGAGAGAATGAGAGAATCTTAAGCAGGCTCCACACCCAGCATGGAGCCTGATGTGGAGCTCAATCCCAGGACCCAGAGATCACGACCTGAGCCAAAATCAAGAGCCGGATGCTTAACTGACTAAGCCACCCAGGTGACCTGGTTTTAAAATTTTAGACAATATGCAAGGAAGGATGATGTGTGCTTTTCAGAGACTGTAACACAGAATAAAACATAAATTAACTAATCCTTCCAATCATTTAGTAATTTTTAAAAATATTAATGTACCTTTGACAGGGAACAAAGTATGAGAAAGAGAAATTATAGGTCCTTTCATTTAACTAAATATTTAAAAAGTGAAAGCAACAAATAGTTTTAGAATATTATGACCAAGTAGATTTTCTCCTCTGTTGAAGGATGTCTTAATAGTAGAAAAATGTATTAACCTACCACACTAATATATTTTAAAATATCAATGAATGTGTCCAAAAGAACATTTTAGAAAATTACTTACACATTCATTCATACATATTCACCAAATATGCATATAATACTTCTCTTCAGAAGAGAGTGGCCTCAATGTGTTTAAGTGGATCTAGGGAACAAGGGCAGTACCAACCAAAGCCATCTATAACTAATATCATACTTAATGTTTTACACATTACAGCATCCATTTTAGGATCAGAGTAACACAGAGGTGCCTATTATTTCCATTTTATTCAGTAATTAAAAATATAAAAAAATTAAGAAAACAAATATTTAAAAAGTAGGGCTTAAGAGGTAATACATAGACCAGCTATTACATAGATCATATTTCTGCTTTGAGTAACTTGGGTATATGGTGATGTCACTAACTACCTAATATCCATAATATAGAAGGGAAATTATACAGATTCATTCTCAAACAATAGAAAGAGGAGAGATACTAAAGAAGTAGTACTTAAATCAGTTTGTGTTCCAATTAGTTTGCATCTATGCAGTTACTGTTAACAATACCCATTGTGAAATAAATGATTGGAGGGGCATCTTTATACTAGTAAATCTCTGAAAATTGCAACTTGCTTTTGTCCTTCAGAAAGCATCTTTAAATTTTAAATGATTATGAAACTTTGTAGAAAACTTACTTATTACATCAGAATGGATCAAATGCTAAAAATAAAAAAAGTGAAACATGAAAAGTAAGCTTGTGCAACTATAACAATAGCAGATAAAGTTAAAGAAATACTTCCAGAGATGTAAGGTACCTTAATGATAATATGATCAACTTATCCTGAAGATATCACCATACTAAATCTGTTTGTTCCCAACAACACAGCTCTAAAATATATAAGGTCAAAAACTACGGATTAAAGGAGAAAGAAATAATATCACAAAAATTTGGGGAGATTTCAATACACCTTTTTCAAAAGCTGTAAGCTTCCAGAAGACTGAACATGAGAAGGTTTAAAATGACTTATGCAGGAAACTGTACCCAAAATTCAAATTCTTTGCAAAAGTGGACATTGTACCCACATTGACAATGCGCTATGCCATGGAGGACGTGTACGTTTTATGATGATGTCACAGATAAGGTTCTTGGGGATGTAGTCTTTGAGAAGATTCCTGTGAAGGCAGCTTTTTAGGGTATGCTCTTGTGATGAGCCCCTGTGGAAGGGGAGGGGAGGAAGTGAGAAGGGGGAAACAGAGACTCAGTCACATCTCAACATAGTGTGAAGTTAGCATGGCCCATCAGTATCTGGAGTTGAGATGAGGGGACTTCTCATTAAATGTGGGCTGCCTCAGAAAGTTGTGACTTGGTGTGAGGTGACCCTCTGTAGCTGAGGCAATTCCCAAAGAGATGAAGAGTGTTCTTATAGTTAGGGTTACTTCCATTAATCTGAAAAGGGGACCTGTGCTGTATTCTTTCTCTCTTCTTTTCAGCTTCATTCTTTTTCAGATTTTTATCTTCTGTACCATGTAATCATTCCTCTGCTTCTTCCATCCTAGTGGTCATCACATGCAGTTGATGAGGCTGTGGAATATAGGTGAGGTTCAGTGGGGTGGGGTCCAGAGCCGAAAACCAAGAAAGAATTCTTGAGGCATCTTTGGTGCAAAATGGTGGTTTATTAAAGCAGGAGGACAGGACCCCTGCGCAGAAAGAGCTGCTGCACCAGGGTTGTGAGGGGTGGCTGATTATATACCATGGAGTTGGGGGAGGTAAGGAAAAAAGGGAGGTTGAGAAAGTACTTTCATATGTTAAAGAAGACTCAAAGGATAATGGATATCTGGTTATTGTCAAGCCAAGGTGGTCCCTCCCTCTAATGAGGCACTAACAGGAAATCTGTTGGGAGCCTCCCAGAGGAAAGTTACATTCCTCCTATCACAAGTCCTTGTTAATGGGCTTCAGGTTTAAAAGATATTCTATTTTATTTACATTTCCTTCTGCCTCCTCCTCCTTCAATTTTATGGAGGGGATGGTATTGTTAGGGCTTCAGGAAACTGAATTATGGGTCTCTGGAAATTAGGCTATTGATAAGAAAGCTTCTTCATTGTAAATCACTAGGACATGTGTAAACTGATGGAGACTCAGGTCTTGCAGGATTGTGATCTCTGTTTAGTTAACCATTTGTTTTTCTTTTCCTTAGCTTTTGGGCAGCCAGGGGTGCCTGAGGAATGTCACGTACATACATCCCATGGTGGGGGGGGGGTTGCGGGGTGTCAGTTTCTGCTTTGTCCTCAGCTTGCCTTCTGTTCCCTCATCACAGTCAGTTTTGAGTCTCGGTTATTACATTTTTCATTTTGGCCTGACTAGTTTTTAAGTCTATTTTTTTTTTCTGTGGTAAGGGACTTCCTGGTGTCTTTATACTTTTCTCAAGCCCAGCTAGTATCCTTATGATTGTTGCTTTAAATTCTGGATCAGGTACATTATTTATATCTGCTTTGATTAAATCCCTGGCTGGAACCTTTTCTTGTTTTTTCTTTGGGGATGAATTCCTCCATCTTGGCATTTTCTCTAGGTCTCTGTCTTCTTCTGTGTGTTTGAAAAGCCAGTTAGGTTTCCTGCTCCTAAGAGTAATGGTTTTATGAAGAAGAGGTCACATACTGTCCAGGGCCTGGCACTTCAGGAAGTGTCTCTGGTGTATGCTGTGTGCACTCTGCTGCTGTGTTTAGGCTGCTCTTTCAGGTCAGTCTCCTTGCCTGAAGTGAGGTGGGGGAGGGGGGGTGTTTGGACTTTGGCCAGAGTGTGGCAAGTTTTAACTAGATGTGCTCTTATTTGCTTGTTTAAAAAGACCTGAGACCTGAAGTTTTGTAGAAATCTATAGTCAGTAGACTGTGGTGTGTGCAGGTGATGAGGTCGGGAAATACACGTGAGGTTCAGTGGGGTGGGGTCCGGAGCCGACGACCAAGAAAGAATTCTTGAGACATCTTTGGTGCAAAATGGTGGTTTATTAAAGCACGGGGACAGGACCCATGGGCAGAAAGAGCTGCTGCCCCAGGGTTGTGAGGAATGGCCTATTTTATACACTCAAGTGGGGAGGGGCCTAGGGATAGCGTAAGTCTCTAAGGAATTTTGGAAGCAAGGTCTCCAGGACCTTGAGGGGGCTAGCTACTGTTGGGAAAGGGTCATTTATTACCATCTAATAAAAACCTTAGTCATGAGACCCTTCAGATGTATATCGGTGGGCCATATGCTTGGGGGATGATTGCCAACACGTATCTTGGGGGGGCGGTTAGAGATAAAGGAAGTTTCCAAAGGAATTTTTATACATTAAAGTAGACTTATAGGATCTTGGTGGAGGGGAGGGGATCAGGCCAGGACTGCCTTTTGCCCTTAGCAAAGTATTAACTGAGCTGAGTTCCTAGAGGAATGTCACCATGCCTGTTTCAAGGACGTGTCAATGGGCTGTAGGTAGTAAGGACTGTTTCTTTGTCCAGGAGTGCCTGAGGAATGTTGCATACATCCCATGGTGGAGGGGTTGCAGGGTGTCAGCTTCTGCTTTGTCTTCAGCTTGCCTTCTGTTCCCTCATCACAGGGGTTTGTGCTGGTCTTCTTGGGGAGGGGCCCACTGTTCCAGTTCTCAGGTACACTTGCCTGAGAAAAGCAGCACCTGCAAAGGAAGAAGTATGGGACTTGGTGTAAGAGCTTTAGGCAGTCAGTGTTGATGGTGTGCTACTTATGAAGTTAGTTTATGCTGTGGGGCAAGAGAGAAGTGGCACCAGCCACCTTTCTCATTCCTGGAGAGGGGAATTCACACTTGCTGCTCCCCAGGAACTCTTCCCAGAAGAACAAACAATCTCCCCTCCTGTGTCCCAGGAATCCCTCAGATTGCTGCCTTTACCCTGTCTGTATCTGCCTCCTGCCTGCCTGACAGCACAATGCACCTTGGGCTCTATCCCGGGCAGGCCAGCTGAGTTTTAAAACTCCAAACTTTAGGACCTGGGCTGGTGTGGACCCATGCTGGTCCTCTGGGGCAGGTTGTCGCTCTCCTGGGACTGATGTAGGTTCGTCCCAGAAGGGCAGTCACACCAAAGCACAGGGGCACAGAGTTTGGGGTAAAGTGCAGCAAAGGGCCAGTGTCCAGGATAGGATAGGCTCCCTCACCAGGTGTCTTGGCACCGATGCTGAAGAGCGGGAGAGGGTGATGGTGCCCATTGGCTCTTTTGTCCCCAGAGAGGCAATGCTGCCTCTCCCAGATGCACTCCAAGAAGGGGGAGTGTTCTCTCCTAGTGCCTCCCAGGGATCCTCAGATCACTTTGTCTGTCCCTGGGCTGCCCTCTGTGTCCACAGGAGCACTGCAGCGCCCTCAGGGCTCCACACCTGCCACACCACTAACTTTAAAACTCCAGTCTTTGAGCTCCACTGGTCATAAAACCTCCTGAATATCAGCCCAGTCAATGGCTTTGGGGAAGTGCTATCCCCTGTGTGCTCCTCCTTCTCTCTTGGCTCTCCGTGACCAGGGCTCCTGCCCCTCTGCAGTATCTGCAGTCCTTTTCTCTCCTAAACCATGTCTTCGCACCTCGTACCTTCTACAATGTGGCCTCTTCTCTCTAGTGCAGTCCTCAGCATGATTTCTTGAGTATTCAAAGTGATTTGAGAGTTACCTGTCTGTGTTCAAGGGATGAGGCAAGCCTGGGGTCCTCCTACTGCTCTGCCATCTTAGCTCCCCAGGACCTGTGCTGTATTCTTTAATTTTCAATTTATTTGGGCTAGAAGTCAGAAAATAGAAAAAAGATAATTAAATTCAAGTTTCTTCAAAGATTACTCAACATATCTAAATGTAACCATTTTAAATTAAAATTTCATTATGATAATAAATTCTAATGACTAATGCTTTTAGTTTAGAAATAGATTTAGACTCCTTGATTTTATTTACATTGAATTATGATTAATTCTGTCATACATACCACGTTTGAAGAAAGATAGGAACATACATGTGTATATAATTTTGAGACGTGTGTGATACCATCTGTTTACATGAATGAGTACTTACATTTAAGAAATTATAGTTTTTGAATTAAGAATTTTAGTACTAACTACTTTCTCTCTGAATACTTTGCTGTAGGTCACTTATGCCATCAAAATTGACAGGGAAATATATACTTTCCATCTTGAAAAACAGTAAGTGGCCATTTTTCTTTTCATACACTTTTTCTTTTCTTCGGTTTTTACCATAACTACCCTACGTTGAGCCTAAACAAGAGCTTGACTATCGTATTTATTCAATATGTTATATCATTGTGATTTATGACAGATTTCAAGTCTTCATCTTGAGATTTTGAATCTAGTATTGGACCCAAGTTCTAATTTAATGACATAGTATTAACGTATATTAGGTAAATTAAAATCATTCTATGTAACTCCTTGAAATATAACCACAATAACATTGATTAAGGGAATAATTTTATTTGTACATGTTTAATTTTGTTCATTTTCATGTCGTTTTACATATTTATGTGACTTTAAGCATTTTACTTGATATTAGACCATTTTTTTTCTCATCTTGGTATAATATATAATCTCTTAAATTTTCCATTTTTTACTTTTGCTCTTTGAGAAAACCAATAATAATCTTGTGCGTATATTTTCCCACCATTTTCTATTCTAAATTTCACCTTTCCCTTAGATAAAACATATAGAAACCAATCAAAAAAGTTTGTTTTTGCACAAATGGAAATACTGTTTTGCCCCTAGCAGGTCTTATTCAATAATGGTGTTCATTTTCTTGCTCTATGTATATATTTTAACTCATTTTTAATAGATAACATTCCATAAGTATGTAATATTGATGTATAATGAGGTTAGTTGCAGGAATTATCACTATAGAGTCCTGCAATAAACATCCTTGTATGTATATCCTTATGTAATAGAGATTTTGTTTTGTAGGCTTGATATCAAGAAATGGGTTTCTGAAGCAAGAAGTATGAATAATAATAATAACAACAATAACAACGAAAGTAACTGACATTTATCGAGCACATACCAAGTACCAGGCATCTGTCTTCCTTCCTTCTGTCCTTCCTTCCTTTTTCTCTCTTTCTTTCTCTCTCTCTTTCTTTCTCTCTTTCTTCTTTTTCTTTCTTTCTTTCTTTCTTTCTTTCTTTCTTTCTTTCTTTCTTTCTTTTTCTGTTTAGAGAGAGAGAGTGTGTGTGCACACAAGTGGGGGGTGGCAGAGAGCGACAGAGGGAGAGGGAGAGAGATAATCTTAAGCAGGCTCCATACCCAGCTTGAAGCCCAACATGGCACTTGATCTCATGACCCTGAGATCATGACCTGAGCCTAAATCAAGAGTTGGTTGCTTAACCAACTGAGCCACCCAGACACCCCTTTGTCAGGCATATTTCTAAGCAATTTGCATGTAGTAACTGATTTAATTTTCACAACAACCTTCTTTATTACTCACATTTTGTATTAGGATTTTGAGAGATATTGCCAGTTTCTGAAATCAGTTTAGATTTTCAAAAGTATGCAAGATGTGCTAAAATATTACATTGCGTCTTTGTGTCAATTTATATTTCCCTAAATAATTTCTCTAAACAATTATCAGCTATTTGCATTTTCATTTCCTATTTAATATTTATTTTTCAGAGCAGTTTTAAGTTAACAGCAAAATTGAGTGGAAGGTACAGAGAGTTTCTGTATGCCCCTTGCCCCCACACATGTAGAGCCTCCCCTGTTATCAACATAGCCCACAAGTGTGATACATTTGTTATAATTGATGATCCTACATTGACACATCATTATCACCCAGAGTGCATAATTTATATTAGTCTCAAAAATTTTATATTGACTTTTTTCTTTTGATTAAAAATTAAAAAGGAAAATTCAGAGAATTATATAAACAATTAGTTTCTCACCATGAGTGACACATATGTAAACATTTTCTTTATATATTTTTCTAAATGTTTACATTGTAGGTAACAGTGAAATCTATTATTCCCATGCCCAGGCATATTCAGTTCTTTCACTCCCCAGTACTAATCAGTTATGATACTGACACATACTCTTCTGTCATATTGTTTCTTCATTCATCTGTATCCCTAGAGATTAATAAGAATCATGTTTTGAGTATTGCCTCAAATAGACATAAATGACACAATACTCCTCTATATAATTTATTTATCTTAATATGGTGGACTACTAAAGTGACCCCAATTCTTTACTTCTCCCTGTATCTTCACTCTTCGCCTTATAACTTTGAGTTCCTGTCATCAAGAGGTGGAAAATATACATCTTCCCCAGCCTCCCTACTCCCCAGCTCTTGGATCTGAGTTTATTTATGGAAGACCAGCTTCATGGATATGTGGTCTCTCAGGGTCCCATGGTTAGAAATGCCCTGTATGTTGTTGCCATGAGATTCTTAGTACTTCTGGGGAAAAAACAAAACAAAACCCCTCATATTTTCATTCCATCATGGGTCTTGCAAATCATGTAGCCCATTCTATGTCTTGTGACTTACTTTGGCCAAAAAGATGTTAGCTGATTTGATTCAAACACAGGTTTGAAAAATCTCTCCTTCTTTCCTGCTCTCCATCTTGTTTCTCAGCCATCGTCATGAGTATATGCTTTGGCTAGCTTCCTGAAAGATAGAGACAGGTGGAGCACTGCCAAGGTACCCTAATCATCCCTAGATCAGCCAACATTCAGCTGAATGAATGAATCCAGAATCCAGATGAATGAATGAATCATTCAACATTCAGCTCAATGAGTGAATGAATCCCAGACCATTGAGCAAGCCTGGCCACCATTAGCAAAACTACTACTGATACTCACTCACGACCCAGCAGTGTGAGCAGATATTTATTAGGTTCTGGTTATGGGGTTGTGCTTTTCGTGCAACATTTTGTGTAGTATTATTTTTTGAGGTTCATTCATATTGATATGCGCAAAGTTCATATATTTTAAATACATATGTAACTATCAAATAAATATCTCATTTATTATTTATTTACCCATATTTATAGCAAGAAAAGGTGTATTGTGGATATCCTGGTCACCAGTGAAATTGACAGGTTATAAATGATGCAACTCTCCAGAGTGCTATATACTTCCCAATTTTACTTGAGGGTTTATACCAGTTTTCATTCACATCAATCATTCAAAAACATTTATTTTCTCTATATTCTCAACAAAATTAGTATCTTCACTTATTTATTTTTGTTAATTAATGGATAAGAAATGGTATTGTATTTTAATATATGTTAATGCTCTATTCTCCTTTATTTTTTAAAAAGATTTTATTTATTTATTTATTTATTTATTTATTTGTGGGGGGAGCATCAGAGGGAGAGGGAGAAACAGGCTCCCTGCTGAGCAGGAAAACCCACGTGGGGCTCAGTGCCAGGACCCTGGGATCATGACCTGAACTGGAGGCAGATGCTTAACAGACTGAGCCACCCAGGCCCCCCTTTGTTCTACTTTAAATAAGGCTTTCAATATGCTTTAATTGTTGTTTAAGAGTACCTTTTCAAATGTTCACTGACTATAGTAATTGAATTTCTTTCCCTATGTCTTGTTTTTTCTTTGGGTTTTTAGTTTTAATCATTTATTTTGAGTTATTTTCAATCTGTGGCTAATCTTTTTAAATTTTTTCTCCACAATCAGATTGTGGGAATTTTTGTTTACTGTAGATGTTAACCCTTTATCTGTCCTAGATGTTACACATATGCTACCTAGCCTATTGGTTTCTTACCTCCTCCCCCATGTTTGTGGGATTCATTGCTATAAAAATGAAATTTTCGTGTAATCATTATATTCATTATTTTTATTGGTTTTCAGATTTTTCTCGTGTCTCTCATATTCTGAATTTGTATTATGATATTCCTATAGTATTAAAATTTATTTTATATCTAAGATGTAAATCTGAGGCATTCGGTATTTTACAACTTTATTGCATTTCCCAAGTTTTATCACAGTTTTTTTAATTGCAATTTTATGCTGACTCAGGTTATTGTTTATTTAGTATACTTTCACATTGTTTTCTTCAGATAGAATATGCAGATGGTATGTTTTCTGGGTCTGTGCATATCTGCAAATGTCCTTTGTGTTCTCATAATTGAATAATATCTTGGCAGTGTGTAGAATTTGTGAGTCCTATTCCTTTGCTATTAATTTTTATAACATGATATAGTTAACCTTACATCAGTTTTCCAGTATGTTTTGTGTACATATGAGTACACATGCATGCATATGTGGTGTTTCATTAATCCCCCCTGACATATAAATGCCTGAATTTCTCATTTTAGTTTTAAATCACTGCACATTTTTCAAAAATTTATGGAAATCTGTGTTTTCATATTGGGTTGTATGGATCTGCCCTCTATATTGTAGTTTTTCCTCCAACTATTTTTAAATCTTTATTTGGCTGTGTTTTTTACTAGCAAAATATGTTCTCTTTATTGGCTAGGACTCTATTTCTGTTCTTGGCAAACAAATTCTCTGACACATTTATTGAATTATTTATTTTCATCTGTCATCATTTGAGTTTCAGAGTGTCTTCTTTTTTCTTCTTAAAATGATCTACTCTGGGGGCGCCTGGGTGGCACAGCGGTTAAGCGTCTGCCTTCGGCTCAGGGCGTGATCCCGGCGTTATGGGATCGACCCACATCAGGCTCCTCTGCTATGAGCCTGCTTCTTCCTCTCCCACTCCCCCTGCTTGTGTTCCCTCTCTCTCTGGCTGTCTCTATCTCTGTCGAATAAATAAATAAAAAAATCTTTAAAAAAAAAAATGATCTACTCTGAAAGCTTACTAACTTTTTAAACTTTTTTTGAAATAATGATTATTTTCTTTAACCAAATTCTTCATTCAACTTCATTAGGAACTTGCTTTTATGTTTTGCCTTCTGCCCTTTTGTTGTTCATTTTCCTTATATTGGATGTTGTTTTCCAGTGAATGGTCATGTGTATTTTTATTAATTCACTGATTAAGGCAGATTTTTTGTTGTTTTGTGTAGAAGGAAAAGTAGACTTTTGAGGATCCAGGACGAATGAACTTGCAAACTAAAGTTTTATCCTTTTAATTATGCTTGTCAGAAATCTGTTGAATTTCCTTTTCCTGTGGATGCTTCTGGATCCCCATTTCCACCACCTCCATTGACATGCTCGGTTATTAAAATGTGGCTCTGCCCTTGTGCTAGAATTCATGTTCCAGGTGCTTGCACCTAAAGCTACACAGGCCATTTGGCATTTGCCCTTGAATGTAGGTGGAATATGAGCTGTTATACACCAGTTTTGTTTTGTCTGGGAAGATCTCTAGCTTTGTTATTTGAATCGAGGAAAAGGAAGAGTTGTCAGGAATGAGAGAAGATGAAGCAGGTCTGGAAAGAGAAGTAGTGGTGAATGTGCACCCTCCATGAATGCTCTAGGTCCTCTCTGATTCTGGCCTTGGACTGTCCCTTAGTGTTTGGATTCCTTGAGAAAGCCTGGTCTCTCGGCACTAGATACTGTTGTCAGATTGTTCTGTAATAAGCACAATCTTCTCTGTGAGAAGATTACACTTTGGTATCATGTATATGAGACTTGTCTATAGAATTCATTTAGCTTATGAAATTTGAGCAAAGCACTAGCCTCCTGCTTCTAAATGAAGGCTTTAGAACTATTGTATGCTGCTACAATTTCTTTTCTCCTTCTGCTATAAGAAAGGCATGTTCCAAGTAGTAGGAGGTATGTCTTTTCCCAGGTTCCAGAAGGAAGGCAGTGTGGAGCTGAACCTGCAGTAAACTTGGGAAGAACATTCATTGTTGTTTTGAGGCATTGAGAGTTTGGGGGTTGTTCTCACCACAGTATAATTTCATGAAAACTAATTGGAAAAGGACATATTTTTTGTTTATTAATCTATGGCTACTTGTTAGGAAATGTTAACAAATTAATAAATATTTTCCTATGAGATTTATTGATTGTTGAATCTAAAAGAAAACTTTGCTATGGGAATCCAGAAGTCCTGGTTTCTAGCATATATAAATTTATTTCATTTTGGTGTCCCTACTGCTATCGGTTATACTGCTTAGTATTTTTTCTTACACAAAATATGCTATCAGAAAGCAAATGAGATAGTGGAGAGATGAGTCCATTTAATTTTTGAATATTTGAGTTTGTAAAATTGAAAGCGAATTTTAATGTCATGATTCTGTTTTTTGTTAATGTTACTATTACAATGAAGTGTCATTGCTTTGGTTGAATTAGGTCATTTTTAGACCCTCATTTCCTGGTGTATGCATACAACAAAACAGGAACATTGTATCCAGATTCTTCATTTATAAAGGTAAATTTTCCTTTTATGCTCTGTAGATTTACGTTTTCTGTATCATTAAGGTGCCATTGGCAGGAAGAAAAAGGATGCTATCTACCACCCAGAATTATTGGGCAAACAGATCAGAAGCCCAAATATAATGCGGCAGTCACTATGAAAGCAGTTTGAACAGAACAACTAATTTTCAAATTTGGAGCTCCGGAATCTCTTATCCAAAAAGGTTATTTAAACTACCAGAAGCATTAGCAGGGGTCTGAGAGAGAAAGAAAGTGGGTTAAAGAGCTAAGAATAAGAGGCCCCTAAATACAGAGTCATTTTAATTGAGATGTCATAGGACCTGAGCAGTGGAGAAAGTGGTGGAAATTACTTTGTGGAAAGACCTTATAGAAAGAATCTAAATAGTTCGCATGTGAAACACAGAAGTTTGCATTGTATCCCAAAATGCAGATAGGAGTCAAGAAATTTGTTTAAAGATGTATTTATTTATTTATTTGAAAGAGAGATCATGAGCAGGGCAGAGGGAGCCCAATGTGGGACTCGATCCCAGGACCCTGAGATCACGACCTGAGCTGAAGGCAGACTCTTACCCAACTGAGCCACCCGGCGCCCTGGAGTCAAGAAATTATTAAGTGTGTGAGAAAGTTAACTTTAGTCTGTGAGATATTTCTTTTGTGAGCAGAGATGGGAAAGAAGTAAATGCAAGTGAAGGCTCCGATTCTATTGCTATATTGCAATTGAGAGATAATGAAATTAAAAACAAAGTAACTAGTACAGCATTGTCTTTGTCACCACCTGCAAGTAGAAAGTAGAGCAAAATACATGAGACACATGTTTGGAGATGTTTGACAATAGTCAGGTCAGGATTTTTTTTCCTCTGAGAGAAAAAAAAAATTGCAGAAGGTGAATCACTTTGAACTTGGCCCTTCTGACTGAGGATAGTCTTAACCATAGCATAGGGAGTTGGAACCAAACTGAACTTGAAGTGTTTGCAAGTTGAGAGCTACTGAAGCAACTGGAACTGGCGTGACACAGGACCAGGGAAGAGCGGGCTATCAGATGTATGATTTTTTTGCAGGGAGGGGAGTTGTCCTTATGCCCTTGACTAAAGATTAGGCTGCCTGTGTGCTAAGACTCTGCTCAAGAACAGAGTGTAAAATGGAGGTAATACTATCACACAGTGTAGGGAGATGTTGGATTTTCAGCCTAGGCAGAGTAGAGTGACTTTGCTAAAACCCCAGACATTCAGCTGAAACCAGAAAGGCTAACCCTTAGGAGGAAGGATCAAGCTCTAGGGTAAGAGATAATCTTATCACCTCATAGAACTTTACATCAAAAACCAGGGATATACTGTATGGTGACTAACATAATATAATAAAATAATATTATTATAATAAAAAAAAATCTTATCACCTCTGTTCCCTACCCCAATGCCTAACACTCAGCAACAAGAGGATTAAGGAAGTTTCCATTAAATTAATTGCCTTCCAATACAAAATGCAATACCCTATAAAGGGTTAAAACATAGTAGAGGAAAGGAATAATGCAGATAAGATTAGAAATCAATGAGATAGAACAAGGAAAAAGAATAGAAAAAATTAAAGCCCAGAATTTAGTTCTTTAAAAGGACTAATTGACATTAATAACCCCTAGTAAGACTGACCTAGGACAATAACAATTTCCATCAATATTAGGGATGAAGGGAGACATGATACAGAACATAAAATGATATTTTGAAGTATTATGAAAACCTTGTGTTAATAGATCTGGTAATTTAGATGAAATGGACAACTTTCCTGAGAAGGGCAACTTATCAAAATTGAGGGGAGAAATAACAGAAAATCTCAATCACTTGAAATCTATTTAAGAAATTGAATTTCTAAACAACTGCATTCCCATACCAGGTTTAGATGTTTTCACACTTTACCTATTGAGAGATATAATGGTCGTTTCCAATTTAGCTATTAAAAATAAATGTTTCTATGAACATTCACATGCAGTTTGTTGTGTGGATGTAATTTTTTATTTCTCTGGAGTGCATGTCCAGGAATAGGATTGCCAGGTCATATGGTAAGTATGAGTTTATTTATTTTTTAAAAATTTTTATTTAAATTCAATTTAGTTAACATATACTGCATTATTAGTTTCAGGAGTAGAATTTATTGGTTCATCAGTTGCATATAAAACCTGGTGCTCATCACATCAAGTGCCCTCCTTAGTACCCATCATCCAGTTACCCCATCCCCCTCCCACCAACTTCCCCTCCAGCAACCCTGTTTGTTTTATTACTAAACTGTTTTTCTGAGTAGCTCTACCATTTCATATTTCCACTGCCAATGTATGAGAAATAAGGACTGCATTTTTGCCACCACT
The DNA here is from genome assembly GCF_002007445.2 of Ailuropoda melanoleuca. Classification (NCBI taxonomy): domain Eukaryota; kingdom Metazoa; phylum Chordata; class Mammalia; order Carnivora; family Ursidae; genus Ailuropoda; species Ailuropoda melanoleuca. The sequence continues at coordinate 32,382,495 of NC_048235.1, forward strand.
TGGTATTATCACAATTTTTAAAAATTTTAGCCAATGTGATAGATGTGTAGTGATTTTCTTATGTAATTTTGATTTGTATTTTCCTAATGACCAGCGATGTTGAATGTATTTTCATGTGCTTGTCATCTTCTGTGAAATGTCTTTTAATATCTTTTACCCATTTTCTAATCGTATTGGTTAGCTTTTTAATGTTGATTTTTGAGCAATTTATATATTCTAAATACAAGTCTTGCCAGATATGTGATTTGCCAGTATTTATTTCCAGTCTGTAATTTATCTTTTCATCCTGTTCATAAGGTGTCTCATTGATGAGAAGTTTTTAATTTTGATGAGGGTTATCAACTTTCCCTTTTATGAATGGTGGTTTAGTTATCAAACCTAAGAACTCCATATATCTTTAGTTCTTAAAGATTGTTTCCCTAAAAATTTTATAGTTTTATTTATATTAATTGTATGTTCACTTTGATATAGCTTTGTATAAGGTGTGAGTTTTGAATCCAGTTTCATTCTTTTGACTGAGGATATGTATTTGTTTCAATATCACTGATAGAAAAGGCTGTTCTGCATTGACTTGCTCTTGCATCTTTGTCAGAAAGTCAGTGGGACATATTTTTGGGGATATATTTGTGGGTTCTTCATTCCGTTCTATCCTTTTATGTGTCTGTACTTCTGCCACTATCATGCTGTCTTCTTTAATTTACCTGCATATTAAGCATTTATGTAAACTACAGTGATACCTCCCACTTTATTCTTATTTTTCAAGATTTTTAGACTATTCTAGATATTTTGCTTTTTCATATAAATTTTAAACTAAACTGCTCTACGCATACAAACAAACTTGCTAGGGTTGTGATAGACATTATGTCAAACCTATACATCAGTTTGGGGCAAGTGACATCTTCAGTATGTTGAGTCTTCCAATCCATGAATTCAGTGAGTCTCTCCAATTGTTTGGTCTTTCTTTACATGTCTTTTATTAGCATTTTGTAATTTTAGCATTTGAATTCTGTACATATTTTTTTAGGCTTGCACCAAACTATTTCATTTTCTTTGATGCAATTGTAAATAGTATTGAATTTTAATTTCAGTTTTTATATGCTTGTTATTATGTAGAAATGCATTTTGTCTTAATCTCATGGTTTGCAAACTTGTTGAAGTTACATATTAATTCTATGATGATTTTTTTTCATTTTTTTTTTTTTGGTAGAGTCTTTGAGATTTTCTACATGGGCTTGTCATTTACAAATATGAACATTTTTCTTTTTTTTTATTTTCAATTTTTTGTGCTTTTATTCTCTGCTTTGCCTATCTGTGCTTGCTACAACTTCCAATACAGTGTTGGATCGCAATAGCAAGGGCAGACACCTTCACTTGTTCCCAATCTTAAAGATAGTTGTAGGGTTGTTTTTAAACATAATCTTTATAAAGTTGAGGGCATTCTCCATTTCTAGTTTGCTAAGATTTTTTTTACATCAAAGTGTGTGTGTTTAATTTTATCAAATGCTTTTTCTGCCTCAGTTGATAAGATCACATAAATCTTTTTCAGCCTGTTGATATGATGGTCTGCACCGTTTGACATTCAAATACTGAAAACATTATTGCATATCTAGAAAAGCTACAACTTGGTCCTGCTATATAATTCTTTTTATTCATGACTGGGTTTATTTGCTGATAATTTTTGTTGTTGTTGCTGTTCTCAAAGTTCATGAGAAATATTGGTCTGTGAGTCTGTGGCCTTCTTTTTTTGTATGGACTTTGCCTAATTTTTGTATTAGACTAATAAATTAAATCGGGCAGTATTACCTTCTCTTCTATTTTCTGGAAGAAGTTGTGTAAAGTACATGGTAATTTTTAAGATACTTGGTAAGATACTTCTGTGAAGTCACTGGGGATTTATGTGTGTGGGGGAGAGATTTTTAATTTCCAATTAAGTTTATTTAATAGTTATAGGAATATCTTGTTTATCTGTTTCATATGTATTGTTCTGGTGGTTTGTGGTTTTTAAGGAATTGGTCCATTCCATCTCAGGTGTGGAATTTAGGGGTATAATTTTGTCAAGGTCCTTATTATCCTTTTAATGACTACAGTAGTGTTTTGTTTTGCACATCAATGATTGCCCTCTTCTCTCTTCTTAACTTTGTCAGTCCTGCTAGAGATTTTTCAGTTTATTGAATTTATCAAAGAACCAGCTTTTTCTTGCTTTTTCCATACTGTTGTCTTACTTTTAATGTCAAAGCACTTGACTGTTAGGTTTATTATTTTTTCCCTTACAAAACCTTACGTTGAGTTTATTTTCCCATTCTTTTCTATCTGTTGAGGAAAACATTAATATTATCAACCTGTGACCTTTCCTCTTTTCTATTGTAAGCATTTTAGTGCTAAAATTTCCTGCTCAGCACAGCTTGAGCTGCAGCCTGAAATAATTTGTTGTATTTTCATTTTAATACAGTTATATGTATTTTTAAAATTTCCTTCTACGCTTCTTGTTTGACCCATGAATTTTTAAAAAGTGTGTTATTCAATTTCCAAGTGGTTGGAGATTTTTCCTGTTGTCTGCTGATTTCTAGTTTGATTTCATTATGGTTAGCAAACATACTTTATATGATTTTAGTTCTTTTAAATTGGTGATCCAGTATATTGTATGTGTTGATGAGTGCTCTTGGATAGTTGAACAGTATGTGTATTCTGCTGTTGGGCTGGAGTCTTCCATAAATGTCATGTAGATCATATTGTTTGATGCTGTTGTCCAATTCTGTATTTTTACTGATTTCCTATCTAGTATTATCAATAATTGAATGGAGTGTATTGAATTCATCATTTATCATTGTGTTTTTCTGTCTTTCTCTTTAAGCTATATCAGTGTTTACTTCACATACTTTGAAGCTCTGTTGTTTGATGCCTATACATTTAGGATTGTCATGTCTTCTTGACGAATTGATGCTTTCATGAATATATAATGAGTCTCTTTGTCCCTAGTAGATTTCTTTGCTAGTAAGTCCACTATATCTGATATTAATAAAGCCATTCTGCTTTATTTTTATGAATATTTTCATGTTATATATCTTCCATCCTTTTAATTTCTATCTACCTACGTTATTATGTTTGAAGTAAGTTGCCTGGTGGTTTCCTTACTCCCATATCCTAGCACTTAGTATTTTATTTGGTGTTTTTAGACTTTTACATTTAAAGTAATTATTTATATGTTAGGGATTTTGTTTGCCATAATGTACATATATATTTCTCTCTTTTTTCTGTGTTTCTCTTTCCATTGTTCCTCTCTTGTTGCCTTCTTCTGTGTTACTTGAACATTTTTAGAATTGCATCATGATTTATTTATAGTGTTTTAAAGTATTTTCCTTAATCATAGTTTTCTTAACTTTTGCTCTAGATATTACAATATACATGTATAACTTACAATAGCTGTACCATTTTAGCTGGATTTTCTACTAGTTCAAGTGAAATATTAAAAATTATTTCTACGTAGGTTCCTTTATCCTCTGCATTTTAAAAATATAATTGCCAAAATATTCCTCTCTATTTCTTAAGCATCACATGAAATTTTATGATTTTCTTTCAACTACTAAATATGATTTTAAAAACTCATGATGGAAAAGATAGTCCATTATATTTACCACTATTTTTACCTATTCTGTTTTCTCAAATCTTTGATGTTCCATATCTTCTTGTGATATTTTCATTTTTAGAATTTCTTTCTGATATTCTTTAAGGATATGTGTGCTAGTGATAAAATCTTCTGGTTCTCTTTTGTCTGACAAAGTCTCTCTTGTTCTTCCATTCTTAATGGATAAATTTGCCAGACATAGAGTTTATGTTTGACTGTACTTTTCTTTCAGCACTTGAAAATTGCTGACATTTCTTTCTAGCCTTCATTACTTCTTCTTCTTATTCTTTTTTTTTTTTTTAGATTTTATTTATTTATTTGGCAGAGAGTGAGGGAACACAAGCAGGGGGAGTGGCAGAAGAAGAGGGAGAAGCAGGCTCCCCGCTGAGCAGAGAGCCCCATATGGGGCTCAATCTGGGGACCCTGAGATCATGACCTGAGCCCAAGGCAGACACTTAACCGACTGAGTCACCCAGGCACCCCTAGCCTTCATTACTTCTGATGTGAAATCTGCTGTCATTCACATTGTTGTTCCTCTATAGGTTATGTAACACTGTTCTCTGGTTACTTTGAAGATATTTTTATTGTTTTTGCTAATTGTTAATTATGATTTTTGTTGTGGGTTACTTTGGTGAGGAGAGGTTGTGGGGTTGTCCAGAGCCCAAATTATTGACCAGGACCCATGCAGTGTGCACTTGTTTTATAGGGACCTTAGGGATGTGGGCTTCTTGATTTTTCAGCCTGCCTCCTGGGGGAGGGGCCTGCTGCACTGATACTCAGGCAACCCTGTTTGGGTAGAGTCTCTGTGTCCCTCGCGAGGGGGGATGGGGATTGGCACAACTTGAGCTGGTATTTCCAGGCTTTTGTTCTCTGGCAGCTTTCCCTTTTGCTGTACCTCTTCTGAGAGTCAGAGCAGCAGTGGCCAAATCTCAGCCTCTGTCTCAGAACAGAGAGATGGCAGTCTGCTCTCCACTGAGCTCTTCTGGCCACTTTAACTGTTTCTGTTGGTGCTGCTAAACCCTGCAGCATCCCGGGATGTGTGCTCCACAGCAGGTGTCCCAGCCCTCACTTCCAGGGTCTGCACATCTCTGTCCTTTGTGTTTCTAACATTGCCAACTGCCAGCTGCCCCTGCAGCTCTGGAGCTCCGTTTCAGTGTGGTTCCCGCGCACTCCGGAGCTCTGGTTTTCAGACTGGTCACGGTGATCCCAGGCTCACAGTCTCAGTCTGCTCTCTCGCGGGTGCTGGTCCCCAAGTCAGCCCGCTCCCCAGTGCAGGAGGCTACTGCTTCCTGGAGCTCGAACAAGGCGGCTCCCTCCCTCCTTCCATTTATCTTCTGATACCTGTGCACAGGTTCACAGCTCCCGGCTTCATACCTCAATACTCAGCGCTGGAGATGTTCATTGTAGAGATCCAGATGTATCTTCCTGCGTCTCAGGCTGATTCCGTTGGTGTTCAGGATGGTCTGGTACCTATCCAGCTCTACTCAGGAGACCAGCTGAAAAAGGGGACCCCTACTCCTCCGCCATCTTAACTCCTCCTCCTACCATGCCTCCTTTTAAAGTCTGTTGTGGGTTACTTTGGGTCCATTCCCTTTGCAGTTCACTCAGCTCATGGAATCCAAATGTTTATACCATTCATTGATTTGTGAAAATTTCAGCCATATTTCTTTTTCTTAGTTTTTATATTTTATTTTATGTGATAAAAATACTTAACATGAGTTCCACTCTCTTAACCAATCTTACATATACATTACATTATTATTGACTATAAGTATGATGTTTTATAGAAGATGCTAGAACTTATTCATATTGCTTGACTGAAACTTTATCTCATTGGTTAGGAACTATCCATTTCCCCCTTTCCCCAGCCCCTGGAAAGCACCATTCGAGTCCTTGGAGGTATGAATTTAAATAAATGTTTAATATAAAAGGAATCATGCAATATTTGTTTCCTGTAACTGGCTTATTTCACTTAGCATAGTGTTCTCAAGGTTCATACATGTCACATATTGCAGAATTTACTTCTTTTTAAAGGATGAATAGTATTCCATTGAGTGTATATACCATTTTTCTTTACCTATCTACTGGTGGACAATTAGGTGGTTTCCACATCTTGTCTATTTTGGATAGTGCTGCTATGAACACAGGAATACCAATATCTCCTCATGATCCTGATTTCAGTTCTTTTGACTACACAGAAGTGCTATCACTAGATCATATGGTAATTCTACTGTTAGTTTTTAAAACATCTTCACTCAGTTTTCTGAGTTTTCTGAGTGCACCATATTGACTCCCATTAACGGTGTACAACAGTTCCAATTTCTCTACATATTTGCCAATGTTTGTCTTTTTTTATATAATAATAGCCATCCTAACAGGTGTGAGGTGATACCTCTTTGTGGCATTGACTTGTATTTCCCTAGTGACTAGTGATATTGGGTGTATTTCATATGCCTGTTGGCCATTTGTATGTCTTCTTTGGGAATATGTCTATTCAACAATTTTAACAATGTTATGTCTTGCAGTCCATGGACACAGAATGTTTTTCCATTTGTTTGTGTCTTGTTTAATTTGTTTCATCAGTGCTTTGTAGTTTTCAGAGTACAAGTCTTTAACCTCCTTGGTTAAATTTATTCCTAGGTATTTTATTAGTTTTGTGTGTGTGTATGTGTGTGTGCATGTGTGTGTCTGTGTGTGTAATCTTTAGGGTTTTCTATATATGAGATCATGTCTTCTGTGAACAAAGACAGTTTTACTTCTTTCTTTCTGATTTGGGTGCCTTTTATTTCTTTTTCTTGTCCAATTGCTGTAACTTCCAGTGCTATGTCGAAGAACTGGTGAGAGTGGGCTTCCTTGCTTTTTTCTGATCTTAGAGAAAAAGCTGTCAATTTTTCACTGTTGAATATAATGTTAGTTTCATAAATAGCCTTTAATAAATAGACTTTATATTATATTGAGGTTGGTTATATCCTAGTTGGTTGAGAAGTATTATGAAAGTATGTTGAATTTTGTCAGACTCTTTCTCTGACTATATGCAGGTGATTGTGTGATTTTTATACTCTATACTGGTAATATGGTTTATCACATTAATTGATTTTTGTGCATTAAACCATCCTTGCACTACAGAGATAATCTAACTTGGTCTTCATGTATAATCATTTTACATTTTTGGATAACGTTGAATTTGGTTTACTTGTATTTTGTTGAGAATTTGCATCTATATCCATGAGGGTTATTGACTTATAGTTTTCTTTTTTTTTATTTTATTTTTTATTTTTTATTTTTTTTTAAAGATTTTTATTTATTTATTTGACAGAGATAGAGACAGCCAGCGAGAGAGGGAACACAAGCAGGGGAGTGGGAGAGGAAGAAGCAGGCTCATAGCAGAAGAGCCTGATGTGGGGCTCGATCCCACAACGCCGGGATCACGCCCTGAGCCGAAGGCAGACGCCCAACCGCTGTGCCACCCAGGTGCCCCTGACTTATAGTTTTCTTGTGAACTGTTTGTGTGACTTCTATATCAGGGTAATGGTGTCCTCATAAAATATTTGAAGTGTTCCTTCCTGTTTAATGTTTTGGAAGAGTGTGGGAAAGATTGCTGTGGTTTTTACTCAAATGTTTGGGAGAGTTCATCAGTTCATTTGGTTTGGGGCTTTTCTTCGTTATGAGGTTTTTAATTACTGGTTTAGACTCCATGCTTGTTATGTTTGTTGAGATTTTCTATTTCTTCATGATTCAGTCTTGGTAGGTCCTATGTTTCTAAGGACATGTCCATTTTCTATGACAATCAGTTGTTTGTGTATAATTATTAATAGTATTCTTTTTTGATCCTTTTTATTTCTGTGACATCAGTTTTAATTTCTTTGCTTTCATTTTTCATTTTGTCTATTTGTGTTTTCTCTTTTTTCTTACTTTGGCTGGGGGTTTGTCAGTTTTGTTTATCAAGCTGTTCATAAAAACAACTCAGTTTCATGATTTTTTTCTATTGTTTCCTCTTCCTCCTCCTCCTCCTTCTCTTCCCCTCCCCCTCCCCCTTTTTTTTTTTTTTTTTTTTTTTTTTTTTTGATAGTAAAGCAAAGTTTATTGAGTGGTAGTACAAGGCTCCCAAAGAGAGAGGAGACCCGAGAGGGTTGCCCATTTATTTACTTTCTGTTTTCTTTATTTCTGCTCTAATCTTTGTTATTTCTTTATTTTTGCTACTTTGGCCTTAGTTTATTCTCTAGTTTTAGCTTTTTTTAAATTTCTAAGTATGCTCCACACCCAGTTTGTGTGTGTGTTATTTTTGTATTCCTATTCAGCCACTCTATGTCTTTTGTTTGTGGAGTTTATTTACATTTAAATTATTGATAGGGAAGTTATTTAGTATTAAAATTTGTTGTTTTGTGTTTGTTTTGTAGTTATTTTGTCTGTCTTTTCCTATGTTGTTGTCTTCTGTTGTGTTTCACTGATTTTTAAATTTTTTTTTCCTCGTCTTTTTCTTTTGTGTAATTTCTATTGGTATTTTCATTTTGATTACCATGTGGCTTACATGAAATACTGTATAGTTATAACAGTGTATTTTAAGCAAATGACAACTTTAGTTACATACCAAAATTTACGATTTTACTACTGCCTCTCACACTTACGTTATTGATGTCACAATTTACATTATTTCCTATTATGCATCTTTTAACATATTTTTATTTAAAGTTAGTTTTGATATTTTGCCTTTTAATATTCATATTAGAATTAAAAGTGATTTACCCACCAGGATTTCAGAAATATAGTGTTCAGAATTTTCTATATATTTACCCTTACCAATGAGTTTCATTTATTTTTATGCCCTTATGTTGTTGTTTAGCACCCTTTCATTTCTACTTGAAAAACTCCCATTTGTATGTATTGTCATGTAGGTATAGGGGTGAGAGCTACCTTGACTTTTGAAATATCCCTGCCCTGTCTGATTCTGATGCTTGCTCTATCTCTTCAGATTGTTTTTTGACTTTTGGTATGCCTTGTAATCTTTTTCTTGATAGTTGGACGTGATATAATGGGTAAAAGGAACTGCTGTAAATATATTTTTAGTAATGTACTCATGAGGTGTGGGGAGAGAGAAGGTGTCCTATACTTTTATGATTAAGTCTCAATTTTGTAGTAAACTTATGCCTCTGCACTATGAACTTCACAGGGGTTTCTCAGTTTTATTTCCCCTTATGCAGGCCCTCTTACGAACAGAGTGCTCTGATGTATTTCAGAATGGTTTCTTTTGCCCTCCCATTGCTGAAAGTATGAGGGGTTTTTCTCTGATATTTACTATGGCAACTTTGTCAAGCTCCTGTAGGTAAATCTCACAAAATTCTGGGGGCTTCCTCGTGAGTTCTCTGGAATTTTTATTCCAGATTTGTCCATACTGATCTTCTAGCATTTCATCAGTTATAATCAGAATTACATGCCCTGATACTGGTTCCAGCAGCACTTTTCACTACTGATTCTGTACTTCAGTAATCTGCGTCTCTCTGTGTTCTCTCCAATCCTGGAGTATGTGATTTGCCCTGTGTCCTTGCCTGTCTTACAAATCCAAGAAGACTTGTTGATTTTTCAGTCTGTTCAGCTTTTGCATGCTGTTAGGGTGGAGTGGTGACTTCTAAGCTCCTTACATGTAGAACCAGGAACCAGAAGTCTCTTACTCATTTCTTCAGATTTGCAGGGTATAATATTTTGGGCTGACTTTTTTTCCCTCTCAGTACTTTGAATATATCATCTCACTGCCTTCTAGCTTGCAAGGTTTCTGCTGAAAAATCTACTAAAAGTCTTAATATTGTTCCATTATATATGATAAATCACTTTTCTCTTGCTGCCCTCAAAATTCTCTCTTTGTTTCACTTTTGACAATTTAATTATAATATATCTCAGTGTGAATTTCTTTAGGAACATTTTATTTGTTGTCTTTTGAACTTCTTGGATCTAAATATTAATTTTCTTCTATACGTTTGGGGAGTTTCAAGCCATTATTTATTTGAATAAGCTTTCTGGTTTTTTTAAAATTAAGATATAATTGACATATAACATTTTGGGAGTTTAAGGTATATGTTTTGTTGATTTGATGCATTTGTATATTTCAATATGATTACCACTATAGCACTAGCTAGCTCCTTTAACATATCGCATTATTCCTTCCTTCTCTCTCTTTGCCTTCTGAGACTCCTATTATGTGTATATTGTTCCTCTTGATAGTGTTTCATAAGTCCCCTAAACTTTTTTCACTCTTTCAATCGTTTTCTTTTTACTCCCCTGACCTGTCTTTGAGTTCAGTTTTTTTTTCTTATGCCTAATCTAGTTTGCTATTGAAACTTTCTAGTGAAATTTTTGGTTCAGTTTTTCAGCTCTGTGATTTCTATTTGATACTTTATTTTTTCAAATTTTTATTTAAATTCTAGTTAGTTAATATAAAGTGTTATATCAGTTTCAGGAGAATTTAGTGATTCATCACTTATATATAATACCAGTGATCATCATAGCAAGTGTCCTCCTTAATATAAATCACCCATTTAGCTCATCCCCTACCCACTTCCCCTCCATCAACCCTCAGTTTGTTCTCTATTGTTAAGAGGGTCTTATGGAAAAAAAAAAGTCTTATGGTTTGCCTCTCTCCCCTTTTTTTTCTTTTTCCATATGTTCATCTGTTTTGTTTCTTAAATTCCACGTACAAATGAAATCATATGATATTTGTCTTTTTCTTACTGACATTTTGCTTAGCATAATACACTCTAGATCGATCCACCTCATTGCAAATGGAAGATTTCATTCTATTTGATAGCTGAGTAATATAATTATATATTTAAAAAATCATATCATATCTTGTCTTTATCCATTCATCAGCTGATGGACATTTGGGTTCTTTCCATAGTTTGGCTATTGTTGATAACGCTTCCATAAACATCAGGGTGCATGTACCCCTTCAAATCTCTATTTTTGTGTCCTTTGGGTAAAATCTTAGTAGTGTAGTTGCTGGGTCATAGGGTAGTTAGTTCTATTTTAAACTTTTTGAGGAACCTCCATACTGTTTTCCAGAGTGACTGCTTCAGTTTGCACTCCCACCAACAGTGTAAGAGGGTTACCCTTTCTGTGTGTAATTGCCAACATCTGTTGTTTCCTGATTTGTTAATCTTAGCTATTCTGACAGGTGTAAGGTGGCATTTCATTGTGGTTTTGATTTGTTTTTCCCTGATAATGAGTGATGTTGAGCATCTTTTCATTTGTCTATAAGCCATCTACGTATCTTCGTTGGAAAAATGTCTATTCATGTCTTCTGCCCATTTTGTTATTGGATTGTTTGTTTTTTGGGTGTTGAGTTTAATAAGTTCTTTATATATTTTGGATACTAATCCTTTATCAGATGTGTCATTTTCTAATATCTTCTTCCATTCCATAGGTTGCCTTTTAGTGTTGTTGATTGTTTTCTTCACTGTGCAGAAGCTTTTTGTCTTGATGAAGTCCCAGTAGTTCATTTTTGCTTTGGTTTCCCTTTCCTCCAGATATGTGTATTGTAAGAAGTTGTTGTGGTCAATGCCAAAGAGGTCTCTGCCTGTGTTCTCCTTTAGGATGTTGATGGTTTGCTGTCTCACATTTAGAGCTTTCATCCATTTTGAGTTTACTTTTGTGTATGCTGTAAGAAAGTGGTCCTCATTCTTTTGCAGGTTGCTGTCCAGTTTTCCCAATACCATTTGTTGAAGAGACTGTCTTTTTTTCTATTGGAAAAATACTTTTATTCCTACTTTGTCAAAGATTAGTTGACTATATAATTGGGGGTCCATTTCTGGGTTTTCTATTCTGTTCCATTGACCTATGTGTCTGTTTTTGTGCCAGTACCATACTGTCTTGGTAACTACAGATTTGTAGTATAGCTTGAAGCCTGGAATCATGAAGTCTCCAAGGTTTGCTTTTCTTTTTCAGGGTTGCTTTAGCTATCTAGGGTCTTTTGTGGTCCCATAGAATTTTAGGGTTTTTTGATCTAGCTCTGTGAAAAATGGCATTTTGGTAGGGATTTCATCGAATGTATAGATTGCCTTGGCTAATATAGACATTTTTAAAAAGATTTTTAAAATTTATTTTAGAGACAGAGAAAAAAATGCAAGAGAGTGGAGGGGCGGGGTGGGAGGGAGAAGCAGAGTTAGAGAATTTCAAGCAGACTCCCTGCTGAGTGCAGAGCCTGATGTAGGGTTTAATCTCAGGACCCTGAGATCATTACCTGAGCCAAAATCAAGAGTTGGATGCTTAACCAACTGAACCATACAGGTGTCCCAGGTAGTATAGACATTTTAACAATGTTTGTTCTTCCAATCCATGAACATGGAATGTTTTTCCATTTCTTGTGTCCTCTTCAATTTCTTTCATCAGAGTTCTATAGTTTTCAGAGTACAGATCTTTTACCTCTTTGGTTAGGTGTATTTCTATGTATCTTATGGTTTTTTGGTGCAATTATACATGAGTTTGATTCCTCATTTTCTTTTTCTGTGGCTTCATTATTGGTGTATAGAAATGCAACATATTTCTGTACTTTGATTTTATATCCTGTGACTGTGCTGAATTCATGTATTAGTTCTAGCAATTTTTTGGTGGAGTCTCAGGTTTTCTACATAGAGTATCATGTCATCTACAAATAGTGAAAGTTTGATTTCTTCCTTGCTAATTTGGATGCTTTCTATTTCTTTTTGTTGTCTGGTTGCTGAACCTAAGACTTCCAGTTCTATCTTAAATAACAATAGTGAGTGGACATCCCTGTCATGTTCCTGACCTTAGAGGAAAAGCTCTCAGTTTTTCCCCATTGAGGATGATATTAGATGTGGGTCTTTTTTTTTTTTTTTTAAGATTTTATTTATTTATTTGACAGAGATAGACAACCAGCGAGAGAGGGAACACAAGCAGGGGGAGTGGGAGAGGAAGAAGCAGGCTCATAGCGGAGGAGCCTGATGTGGGGCTCGATCCCATAACGCCGGGATCACGCCCTGAGCCGAAGGCAGACGCTTAACCGCTGTGCCACGCAGGTGCCCCTAGATGTGGGTCTTTTTTATATGGCTTTTATGATGCTGAGGTTTATTCCATCTATGACTACTTTGTTGAAGATTTTTATCAAGAATGGATGCTGTATTTTTTCAAATGCTTTTTTCTGCATCTATTGAATGGATCGTATGGCCCTTTTCCATTCTCTTACTGACGTGGTGTATCACATTGATTGATTCGAAAATATTGAACCACCCCTACAACCCAGGAATAAACGCCCTTGATCATGGTGAATAATTCCTTTTTTTTTTTAAAGAGACACAGAGAGAGAGAGACAGATAGCACACAAGGGGGGAGGGGCAGAGAGAGGAGAGAGAGAATCCCAAGCAGGCTCCACACCCAGCACAGAGCNAATGCTGGTTTTGTAGAATTAGTTTGGAGTTTTTCCTTCTTTTTCTGTTTTTTTGGAACAGTTTGAGAAGAATAGTATTAACTCTTCTTTAAATGGTCCAGTAAGTTTCTCCTGGGAAGCATCTGGCCCTGGACTCTTGTATTTTGGGAGATTTTTGATTACTGATTCAATTTATTTTCTGGTTATGGGTCTTCTCAAATTTTCTATGTCTTCCTGTTTCAGTTTTGCATGTTTCTATGAATTTATCCATTTTAGCAGATTGCCCAGTTTGTTGGCATATAATTTTTTCATAATATTCTCTTATGATTGTTTGCATTTCCATGGTATTGGTTGTGATCTCTCCATTTCATTCATGATTTTACTTATTTGGTTCCTTTCTCTTTTCTTTTTGAAAAGTCTGGCTAGGGATTTATCAATTTTATTATTTCTTTTAAAGAACCAGCTCTTAGTTTAGTTAATCTGTTCTACCATTGTTTGTTTGTTTGTTTCTAGTTTATTTCTGTTCTAATCTTTATTATTTCCCTTCTTCGCTGGCTTTCACTTTTATTTGCTGTTCCTTTTCTAGCTCTTTTAGGTGTAAGATTAGGTTGTATATTTGAGACTTTTCTTGCTTCTTGAGGTAGGCCTGTATTACAAAATACTTCCCATTTATGACTGTCATTTCTGCATCCCAAAGGTTTTGGACTGTCATGTTTCCATTTTCATTTGCTTCTATGTATTTCTTTTTAAATTTCTTCTTTAATATCCTGGTTAACTCATTCATTCTTTAACCTCAATCTTCTTTAATCTCCATATATTTGTGGTCTTTCCAAATTTTTTTCTTGTGGTTGACTTCAAGTTTCTTAGTGCTGTAGTCTAAAACTATGCATGGTATGATCTCAATCTTTTTGTACTTGTTGAGGGCTGATTTGTGACCCAGTATGTGCTCTGTTCTGGAGAATGTTCCATGTGCACTCAAAAAGAATGTGTGTTCTGCTGCTTTAGGATGAAATGTTCTGAGTATATCTGTTAAGTCCATCTGGTCCATTGTGTCTCTCAAAGCCATTGTTTCCTTTTTGACTTTCTACATTGCTGTAATGAGGTGTTAAAGTCCCCTACTACTATCGTATTATTACCAGTGAGTTTCTGTATGTTTGTGATTAATTGAGTTATATATTTAGTTGCTCCCATGTTGGGGCATATGTATTTACGGTTGTTTGATCTTGATGGACAGAACCCTTAATTATGATATAGTGCCTTTCTTCATCTCTTGTTATAGGTTTGGTTTAAAATCTAGTTTTTCTGATATAAGAAAGTGTGGCTACTCCAGCTTTCTTTTGATGTCCATTAGCATGATAGATGATTTTCCATCCCCTCACTTTCAATCTGCTGGTGTCTTTAGTCTAATGTGAATCTCTTGTAGGTGGCATATAGATGGGTCATGTTGTTTTTGTTGTTGTTCTTATTTTTTTAATCTCTTCTGATACCCTATGTCTTTTGATTGGAACATTTAGTCCATTTACACTCTGAGTGGTTATTGATAGAAATGATTAGTGCCACTGTGTTACCTGTAATTTTGGTGTTTCTGATGATGTTCTCTGTTCCTTTATAGTCTTTGTTGCTTTTGGTCTTTCTTTCCCATTCAAAGAGTTCCATTAAATATTTCTTTCAGGGCTGGTTTTAATGGTCATTAACTCCTTTAGTTTTTGTTTGTCTGGGAATCTCTTTATCTCTCCTCCTATTCTGAATGACAACTTTGCTGGATAAAATATTCTTTCCATATTTTTTCCCATTCAGCATGTTAAATATATCATGTCACTCCTTTCTAGCCTGCCACATTTCTGTGGATTGATCTGCTACAAACCTAATATGTTTTTCCTTGTAGGTTAAGGACTTTTTTCTCTTGCTGCTCATAGGAGTCTTTCCTTATCTGTGTATTTTGTGATTTTGACTATGCTATGTCTTGGTATGGGCCTGCTTTTGTTGAATTTGATGGGAATTCACTGTGCCTCTCCAATTTTGATGTCTATTTTCTTCCTCTGATTAGGGTAGTTCTCAGCTATGATTTGTTCAAATAAACCTCCAATTCTCCCTCTTCTTCTGGAACACTTATGATACAAATATTATTATGCTCTAAGACATCACTGAGTTCCCTAATCTACATTCGTTTTCTTTCTCTCTTTTCAGCTTCATTATTTTCTATAATTTTATTTTCTGTATCACTGATTTGTTCCTCTGCTTCATCCATCCTTGTTGTCATTGCATCCGATCAGTTTTGTATCTTAGTTATAGCATTTTTTATTTCACCCTAACTAGTTTGTAGGTCTTTTATCTCTGCAGTAAGGGATTCCCTAGTGTCTTCTATGCTTTTCTCAAACCCCGCAGTATCCTTATTATTGTTGTTTTAAATTCTGGTTCAGTCATCTTACTTATCTCAGTTTAGATTAAATCCTTGTCCCTTATTTCTTCCTGTTCTTTCTTTTGGGATGAATTTCTCCATGTTGTCATTTTGTCTATGTCACTGATTTTTTTGTGTGGTTGTTAGGAAAGCCTGTTATATATCTGCTCCTGAGTTAACAGCTGTACTAAAAAAAGTTCCTATAATGTCTTGGGCCTGGTGCTTCAGGAGGTGTTTCAGAGTGTGCACTCTGCTGTTGTGTTTCAGCTGCTCTTTCCCTCAGGTCAGTCCTCTGCAGTTTCTCCTTGCCTGCAGTGGCAGGTGTTTGGACCTTGTTCACTATGTGGCAAGTTTTAACTAGGTGTGTTTTGGTCTGCTTATTAAAAGAAGTGTATCCTATTTCTGCTAGAGCTGAAGTTTTTCAGTGCTCTATGGTCAGTGGACTTGGTGTGTGCAAGGAGTTTGCGCTGATCTTCTGAGGGAGGCACCTGTTGCACTGATTCTCGGAAAGACTTGCTGAAGTGGAGTTATAACTGCAAGGGTGTATGGGGGCAGGGTTTAGTGTAAGTGGCTCTGGTCTCCACTGGGGTGATGCTGTGTTGCTCAGTGAAGTTGGTCAGTGCTGATGAGGGGGAGGTGAGGAATGACATCACCCCACTCTCTTCTCCCTGGAGTGGGTAGTTCATACCTGCCACTCCTGAGGAAGCTCTCACAGAAGAGCAAACTTTCACACTTCTTGTGTCCCCAGCTTCCATCAAATCCCTGTCTTCATCCTGTCTATATCCAAACTATCTGCCTGCCAGGTGGCACAGTACTCCTGTGTTTAACTCAGGTGCTCAGTTGAGTTTCAAAATTCCAAATTTTAGTGACCCGTGTGGTGGGGACCCATGCTGATTAGTTAGGGGTCTTGCCATACTGTGGCCAGTGCCAGTTTGTCCCAGAAAATCAGTCACATGACCACACAGCAGTTCAGAGTTTATGGTAAAGTCAAGGTTTGCTACCCCCAGCCAGTGTCTCAGTCCCTAGGCTAGTGAACAAGGCAGTATATTGGCACTAATTCTTTTGTCCACGGAGAGGCCATTCTACCACTCCCAAATGCACTTAAAGAAGAACTGTTTTTCCCTATTCAACCCATGGGATTTTCAGACTATGTTGCCTGCTCCTGGACTTCTGCCCTCCCTCCCCACTAGAGCACCGCTAAGCCCACCAGGCACCACCCCAGTGATGGCCCGGACTTCTAAAACCACAGACTTTGAGCTCTGCTGCTTACAAAATCTTGTGGTAGTCAGCCCCTCTCCTTTTCTCAGTCAGTGGTTTTGGGACAATGGTGCAATCCCCTGTGTGCACTTTCACTCTTTCTCTGTCTCTCTCTTTCTCTCTCACTCCTCTATCCATGATCAGGGTTCCCTCCCCTTCATAGCACCCACAATTCTTTTCTCCCCCAAATCAACTCTCTGCAGCTCCTACCTTCCACGATGTGACTGTTCCTCTACCTGTAGATGTGCAGTTTGTTCTCTCAGTCCTCAGATTGATTTCTTGGGTGTTGAGAATGATTTGATATTTATCTAGCCGTGTTCGAGGGATAAGGCAAGTTTAGTGTCCCCCTCGTCCTCCTCCATCTCAATTCTATCCTGTTTCATGCTTTAAGAAAATATTTTCTTTTTTTTTTAAATTCTCACTTTGTTCATGCATAGTTCTTTTGACTTCAGTGAGCGTTTTTAATTCTCTATGAGGTAAATTATTTAATTTCATTAGGATCAGTTTCTAGAAATATCTTCTTCCTTTGTTTGAAACTTCTTTTCCTGATTCTTCATTTTACCTGACTCTGCTTTGGTCTCTGCTCATTAGACAAAACTAATTGCTTTGTCCAGTCTTTCCTGACTAGCCTTGTACAGACGAGGATCCTTAGAAGTTATCCTGGCCAATGATTTTGGGGGTCTCTACCAAATCTTTATCTCTCCAAGGGGAAACATGCATCTGTGTCTTTTTCCCACTCTGTCTGTGTCGGGCAGGAGAGAGAATCAGCAGCATCTACCCTCACAAGCTTCTGCCTCTGTTCTCACCCTGGCAGCTGTATTGTGCTTGGCCCATCTGTGCTCCGGGATTGGTGAGACAGATGCTGATTCTGTGGGCAGTTTTGGTGAAGTAAGAAAACTGCACACATGGATCAACTTTTTCCTTCCCCAAGGAGAAGCAGAGCTGGCATCTTTTTGTCCATTTACTCTGTGCTTAGTGGGGACATGGGGGGAGAAATCAATGGTGTCTACTAGCCCAAGTAACCATCTCCATTTTTGCCTGGATGGTTAGATTATGCTGAACCCATCAGAGCTCCAAGACAGGTGAAACAGGTTCTAGTTCTTTGGATAGCCTCTTCAGAAAAATTTGGGCACTAGACAGGTGGACAAACCCTTCTCATGCTTTCGTTCAAGCTAGGAGCCAGAGGATCTTTTTGTGATCATTTGGCAGTGGTCTGGGGTAGTGTCTTTGTTGAAAGAGTATGCCAAATCTCCATACTGGCTTGGTGAGTCTGATTTTGCATTCTCCCAGAGTCTGCAGGGGCCTTTCAATTAGTTTCTGATTTCTTATAAAGGAAATTTGTTTGTGAATTGTTGCTGAATTAGTTTGTTTTTTAAGGGATGGAGGGTTCAGGACTTCCTACTCCACCATCTTTCTGGCCAGAGTTTCAGCCTTTATTTATTTTTTTTTTTTTGCATACTTTTAAACCCCAAATTCTTTCTGTTTTTCTTGTCAGATTCTGATAGGTATTTTAGATCTTTTGTTATTGTTCCACAGTTCCTTGCGGCTCTATTCAATTTCTTAGTTCATTTTTCTCTTTTTTATATGTTGAGTAACTTCTGTTGATCAGTTCTCAAGTTCACAGATTCTGTGCCTAGCCATCTCCACTTCACTTATGGACCTATCAAGTATGTGTTTTTTTTGGTAGGTTTGTTTATTATATTTTTTAATTCACATATTTTTATTTGTTTTTTATGACTTCTATTTATTTTCTGATATTTTCTGCTTTTCAATTTTTTCAAGATTATTTGTAATTGGTTACTGAAGCAATATTATCACAGCTACTTTAAAATCTGTTAGTTCCAACCTGTGACTCATCTCAATATTGTTATCAGTTGGTTTTATTTTCTCATTCTTGTGATTTTCTTTGTTCTTGGTATAGCATATGACTTTTTGGTTGTATTCTTAACATTCAAATCTAGTTTTTAGACAATAACCCAGGTTAAGTTTAGATTTATTGTGGTTTGTTGTACCAATGACAATTTCACTTTTTGGGGGGCTTTTAGTGTTATTCTATTGTGATTCGTTCTTCTGACTCTTCTCAAGTGCCTGCCGGATCTCTGCTAGTGCAGCCTATGGTGGTAAAAGGTACTTTCCTGGGCCTTTGTATTGCTAGGTGGGGTTGGGTGATGAAGGTCCCATGGTAGAGAGAACATTTATTCTGGCTCTTCTCTAACCCTGTCAGTGTACTTCTCACTCTTGCTCTGTTAGTGCCCTTGGGTGAGTAAAGTTCCTATCTGGGTCACTTTTTGTGCTTTGTGTTGGGAGTGTTGAGAATTATCTTATGAGGCTCATTTTCTCCCCTGGCACAAGGCCAGGAGCTACAGAGACGGACCTACTCTCTGCTTCTGGGTAGAGGGTTGGAACGTGGTTTGCCTTATACCTTTTTGTGAAGGGCTTGTAACATAGTCTGCTGGAACCAGTGCAGGCAGAGGTGGCTGCTGCTGTTGCTTGGCATGGGGCAGGGTATGCCCCACCACTGTTAGTGGGTGGGGGGTTGGAGTTAAGCCTAGTTTTGAGAAAAAGTGAATGGTTCCTGATAGAGATGTATGTCTGGGAGCTAATAACATATAAACAGATTCATAAGCAAGATTGTGATGACCCTAAAGTTTTCATAGCACAGCATTAACAAAGGAATAGGATTGACTCTAGATATCAGTAGATTTTTTAAGGGAAGAAAAGGAAATAGTCACTTAATGAGAATATTAGGGGAGAACCTGGGTAATCTAATGCTGTGAAAGTTCATGGGGAGGAGTGCTTGAACTGATGATGGTGGGATGTTAAATAGATTAAATAATATGGTGAGATATTAAAGAGAAATAAAAATGAGGAAATGTCAGGATGCTTTTGGGTGACTTAGAAAAAAAAGTGAAGTGTTGACGTTTGAAGTCAAACTAATGTTCTTTATATTGAGTTAGCAGTTATAGATTATATATTCAGGATTATATATTCAACTATACTCAAATAAAAAAATTAAATAACCTGACAAAAGGAAAAGAATCCAACTGAGTCATTAAACGTAATACTATAAAATAAATTAAGATCATAGAACAGAATAAAGCAGAATAAAAGTTTAAAAGTTAGAAAAAAAACAAGAAAAAGTGTGGCTGAGAAAGAAAAGACATAGATAAAGGTATTTGTCAAAAATTAGAACTATAGCAAGAATTATTTTGTGGAAGGACAGGAGTCATGATTATTTTTAGGCAAAAGAGGGTTAAGAGAAAGAGATTGTGGATAGATAACAAGGAAATGGGATATCTGGTGAATAACATTATGGTAATTACTAAATCTGAAATTTTGATGATGTCTAGGAAGTAAGGATAAACCAAAAAGTTTATTTAAAATCATTCATGAATGTATCCTCATATACTCCTTTTTAGGGCCATTGCTTTTATCAAGGTTATGCCACAGAAGTTCCAAAATCAGCTGTGACCCTTAGCACCTGTTCTGGACTCAGGTAATGGCATATTCCAGAGATATACATAACTAAAAATCTTTTGTGACCCTTTAATTTTTAGAAACATCCTAAAGGATAGAGTGAAGGCAAAGAAAATAGACTTTGGTTGTGTTTCTTCTCATATATTTTCCTTTTCTTCTCCTCATCTTACATTTTTCCTATTCTCTTTGTCTCCATCCCAGGCTGACAGTCATAAAACTTATGCAGGAAAACTCCCACTAGTATGAAGAATATTCACATTCCTCAGTCCTCAGTCATACTAAAACCACAATAATCCTAAATGACATAATAGACAGAAAATGGTATAAAATTAAGTTTGAAAGTTTACCCATGTAAGAAGGGATGATTCTTAGACATTAGACTGCAAAGACCACTATTAAATTTCTATAAAATGTTCTTTTTTAGTGGTGATTTATATTCTCAGTGGGAAATCTATATTAATTTTCTTTTTATTTTCTGTGTGTTTAAATATGTAGGGGATTTTTGCAATTGGAGAATGTCAGTTACGGCATTGAGCCATTGGAATCTTCAACTGTATATGAGCATATGCTTTATCAAATAAATAATGATAAAATTGATTTTTCTCTCTTAAAAGAAAATTTTCCTATGCCCCAATTGGTACAAAAGTCCTACAAGATTCTTGTGAAATCAAATGTAAGTAACCCCTCTTATGAAATCTTCATTGGTGTTGCTTCTTATAAATTTACACATTGAAATGTGTTATATTTGGGAAAAAATTTAACTGATATTGACTATACTAAACACTTCTGTTGTAAGATATTTATTTTAAATACTTTTTATGTTTAGTCATAATATTTAGAAACAGTAATACATATAATCACACATAATTTAAAAATCAAAGTACTCATATTTCCCTAATTGAAAGTGTTTTTATGCATATAGTTTCATTGTTACCAAATTTGCATACTACTAATTTATGATATCCAAATTTGCTTATTATTAGTTTGTCTGTAGTTTCCTTGACAATGCATGTTTTCTTTATTATTTGATAAAAAAATTAAAATTAGAAAAGAGGGAAGAAATTGTTCCAAAGGTCATCATCTAGAAATAGTGCTTAGAATTTTTGATTATTTGTTCCAATTCTTTTTATATATCCAGTTATAAATGTAGATTTATAAATATATATATATATATTTTTTTTTTTTTTTAAAGATTTTATTTATTTATTCGACAAAGGTAGAGACAGCCAGCGAGAGAGGGAACACAAGCAGGGGGGTGGGAGAGGAAGAAGCAGGCTCATAGCGGAGGAGCCTGATGTGGGGCTCGATCCCATAACGCCAGGATCACGCCCTGAGCCGAAGGCAGGCGCTTAACCGCTGTGCCACCCAGGCGCCCCTATAAATATATATTTTTAAACAAAAAGTGATATAACCACATATGCTTCTTTGAAATTTCCTTTTTGCTATTAAGAGGATAATACACATCACATTGCACTTACTATTATTTACGGTTAAATAATAAGTGGGTTAGCAACTATTAAAATATTAAACATATGCATTTGCAAGGAAAATAAGCATAGAACATAACGTTATTTTCTAAAAGTAAATGCAGTTGTGAAATACACTGTGATCATTTTGATGTATACTGCTTTATAGCTTTACATATATATATATATGCATAAACCTGAGATATATATATTTTACACAATTACATCATATTTGTATATTTATATTTTTACATTAAGTAATCAGTTTGCATGCATGTACCACAGTTTCGAACAATTACATTTTGACTATAAATGCTTACATGTAAGGGTAAGCGTATTTCCAAAGGCTTTTTGATATATACATATATACATATAGATATATGTATATATGTGTATGTATATATGTATATGTATACATATATGTATATATCTTTATCTGTATCTATATATAGCCTAACTTTCTCATTTGTATAACTTTATATTTTATCATCAGTGGTTAAATAAATGAATCTCTTTCCAAACATTGTCATCACAATTGGATAGCATATTGAAGAGAAGCAAAACAAAATAGTTATGAATGAAACCTGAATTGAATTTATGATGAACTCCATCTCCCTATTGCTTTAATTTGCTTTTATTTATTTTGACAGTGGTATGAAAGATGATTAATAAAACTGCACTTTCAGAAACTCAAAAAAATGATAAAGTGTAATCATATATAGAGATGAAAATTTCATTTTTGATGAAACTAAGATGCGACCTCAAACTTTATGCCAGCTCTGGAAACCATCGGCATATTGTAATACAATATTAGACACAATTGAAACAATTTTCACCACTGAAATAGAGCACTGTCACATAAGTAAATTGAAAAACTTTAAAAGATTCCATGAATACTCTTCTATGGCAGAGGAAGAACCTGAAGGGATGGACATAACTTTGGAAAAGACAAATAACACTGCACTTGAAGCCATCCCCCTCCAGTGAATTAGCAATAAGTCAGAGATTAGATAACAAAGAGATAACATACTGTCCCAGTTGCCTTGGTTTGAATTCCAAGTCTGTCTGTTTTAGTCATAAGAACTTGGGCAAATGTTTAAATGTTCTTATCTGTAAAAAAATAAAAATAAAAATAATGCCTAACTCATACAGTTATTTCAAAGATTAAATAAGTTTATAAATGGAAATTATTTAGCATAGTATGTGGACAAATAAAAAAGTGATCAATAAAAATCACTACTACTATTAATATTTGCACACTGTATTTTCTAATGTAGTGGAGCAAGGTAATTGCAAGTGATGATGGAAAATTTGGGTACAAAACAAAACGTAATAATGAAGTAAAATAGAGACAAAAATTTCAGAACATAAGAAGAAACCAGGATTATCACTGCAGGAATGGAGATAAATGAGTATTGATATGTGTTTGTGAATTTTATCTTTCATGAAGTAATTCGATAATTGCTTTTCATCCTGAATTTGATAGACTTATCTATAGGTTTGGTTAAGCATGTTTCCACATGACCAGTGCTTTTACAAGCACAGATATATAAAATTAATATCTTCAATATATCAGATTTTTAAAAGGAACAGAAAAAATAACACAAAAGCTTATGTTTTAGGTATATTTTTATATTTTTGAAAGTAAACAGACATAAACTTATAAACAATATAAACACCTTCATTATAACCAGAGTTGGAATACTCATCCCTCCTTTAAATCCCCCTAAAATGAAAAGGGATTTTTAAAATGGCAAGAACATACAAAAAACAAAAACAAAAACAAACAAACAAACAAAAAAAAACAGGAAAGGAGTAATAACAATGGACATTGAAGAGCAGATAGCTAGTTTACAAATCTGAATCCTAAACTGGTAATTGGGATAGGTTATAGGAGACTTGAAATGTACTGCAGTACTATTCATATGTTTCTGGAATTGCATGTCCAGTTCCCCCAGGGATTTTAAAGGTGGGTCCAAGAAGATAAATGGTTGAAAATAAGTTGTGTAAGTATGTAGGAACTGACAGACCATTGGAAGTTGTTTTCCTTGGGGAGTCTAGAAATGGGGACACCAGGTACAGATGTTCTATTGTATTTCCCAATAGAGGAGGAATCCCATACTGAAACTAGTGTGGTTAAGTTAAACTTGGCACATTGGATATTGGGAACCAGGCTTACACATTCTAAGAGGTATATTGGAAGACCCTCTTCAGGAGGGAATCAAAAGAGCCAAAATGAAACAAACAAACAAACAAAAACTAACCACATTAATAGCAGGGTTTTCCCAACCAACAACCCAGACAGAATTACTCTCTGTAAAGACAACAGCTCATAAACTCCATATGTAGTTATAAAGATGTTGAAATAAGCTATTAAATGCTCAGTTGCTAATATGAAGAGGCACTAAACATATGATCAAACATTTAGTATGAAAGATAGAGACATTAATAAATCAAAATTTTCAAGTTTGAGGTACCAAAGAATACAGAGGGTGAAGAAAACAAAATAAGAATGAAGTGCTATTTAAAAAATAACATTCAGGGGGCTCCTGGGTGGCACAGCGGTTAAGCGTCTGCCTTCAGCTCAGGGCGTGATCCTGGCGTTATGGGATCGAGCCCCACAAGGCTCCTCCGCTATGAGCCTGCTTCTTCCTCTCCCACTCCCCCTTGCTTGTGTTCCCTCTCTCGCTGGCTGTCTCTATCTCTGTCAAATAAATAAATAAAATCTTTAAAAAAAAAATAACATTCAGTGGATAAGTAACAGTTGTTGGAAATTAAAAGTATGAAAATAAAAATGTAAAAACTCAATAGAAAGTTCAAAGGATAAAATTCCAGAAATTACACAAAAAGAAAGAACAAGGACAAATGATGGAAATTTGAGAGATAAGAAATGAAATTAAAATGACAATATAGGTGGGCGCCTGGGTGCCTCAGTCCATTAAGCATCTGGGTTTCTGCTCAGGTCGTGATCTCGGGGTCCTGGGATGGAGCCCTGAATAGGGATCCCTGTTTGGCAGGGAGTCTGCTTTTCCCTCTCCCTCTGCCCCTCCTCCCTGCTCATTCTCTCTCTCTCTCTCTCTCAAATAAAATCTTTTAAAAAATAAAATAACAATATGGGTGATAGAAGTTTCAGTATGAATAAATGAGAAAATTGAACTGAATAACTCATAAAACAATTTAAAAAAAATTCTCAGAATTATTTAAGATTGGGGCTTCTGGTGGCTCAATTAATATAACTGTGATAGAGTTAACATAAATAATTAAAAGTAAAAAATAATGAGAAATTAAAGGCAATGTTTGGGGGAAAGATGATGGGAGTTAATTTAGTGTAAAGGTTGGAAGAGGGTCTAAGATGAAGGTTTTTAGAAAAAGTAAACATGGGTTCTCCCTCATTTCACTAACTCTTTTGAGGAATCTAATTATAAAGAATATAAGATAAAAGCTATTGATTTGTTCCTAAAACTTTTATTTGAATCTCACCTGCTTATTCTTTGAGGGACCACCATCCTCTCATTTTCCTATTACCTATATCTATATCTTTATATATCTTTAGCAAACTATCCTATCATCTATCTATCTATCTATCATCTATCTACCTATCATCTATCTATCCTATATCATCTCTCTACCTATCATCTATCTGTGATCTATCATCTCTCTATCATCTATCATCTATCATCTATCATCATCAGTCTGTCTATCCCTTTCTGTGTGTGTATATATATAATGTAAGTGAGAATAACAAACAATATAAGAATTTTTTCTAATGTTTTATTTTTATGTTTATTTAATTCATGTCCTCTGTTTTGCAGAAAGATTCAGATGAACAACTGAAAAAAATTCTGAAAATACAAATCATTATGGATAAAGCTTTGGTATGCATTATCGATATTGATAATATCTTTGTTTTGTATTTAAATTCAAAGGGAATATGAAAATGAGAATTCCACTTGTCTGAAATACAGATATATTTTACTCTGTTCAAAATATGTATCTTGAGTGTAGCAGGACATAAAGAAATGCCAACTGCCTTTGCATTGACATTGGGGGACTAGTATTTATAGTATTGATTTCAAAATCAATATAGAACTTTAGCAAAAATGGACAATTTGTATCTATGGAAGAGTTCTACTACATTTTAATATAGTCAATTATAATGAGCTGCATATATTTCTGGATCCACCCCAAATAGTGACGAAACTCTTGCATAAATTAATTTTCATTTTAAAATAAGCTATTTAATTTATTATTCAATTGGAGATTCCTGTTATTAAAAAGACCTTTTATAAGGTTATTTTATGCTTTATAATTTATTGGATTCTCCTGGATTCTCTGATGGAAATTTTCTATTTTAAAAGTGGGAAGAATTATTCATAGTAGTTAGGGAACATATTTTTAAAGATTTTATTTATTTATTTGACAGAGCAGGGTGAGAGGCAGAGCGAGAAGCAGACTTCCTGCTGAGCAAGGAGCCGAATATGGGACTTGATCCCAGGACCCTGGGATCATGACCTGAGCTGAAGGCAGACGCTTAACTGACTGAACAACCCAGGCACCCCAGTTAGGGAAATTTTTGTTTATATAATCAGTTTTAGCAAAACCATTATGGGTAGCAATTAGGAAATATGATCTTTTCATTATCATTGATATTTTTGAATAAGGTCTGTCAATATGTGCCATAATTTTCAAAATTAGATTTTGTTGATAAAAGGAAATATTTAGATCTTTAATTTTTTATAAAAACAACAGGAAAAAATAGACAAAATAATAAAGAAAAAAGAACATATAATTTTATTATCAGGAGATAAATTTTATGTACACATTTCCTTTTTTAAATACACACACACACACATATATATATACACACATGTATATGTATGTTCTTATACCTTTGTTTTATATATGCTATTTTGTAAGTTATTTTATAATGTTTTCCCACATATTAATAAAATATATTATTTCAATTTAATTTTATCATTTACATAGTGTCTGATTAATATATTTAATATAATTTAATCTATTTTACTAGCTAATGCCCTTTGGGGGGGCATTTAGATTTAGGTTTTGTTGTTATATGGGGAATAATACTCTTTTGTCTTAATACCAGTATCACAAGCATTGAAATTATGCTCTGCCACAGCTGCCCCCATGAGGTTGTTAATATTAATTCTAGACAGCCTACTTTCCTCTCTCCATTTAACTGGATAATTTCTTTCATTCCAATAAAAACAGAAGGCATTTTCAATGCAAATGTCATCACGAGAAAACAACAACAAAGAACTCCAGAGCTTTTATATCCTATGATTAGTATTCCCTCTCTTTTTTAGGTTCAGTTTATCTGTCTTAAATTTTAAAATATGACTTTGAAAACTATTTTTTTCCTTACTCAGATAATCCCTGCCTTTTCATTAGAATGTTTAGTTGACTTAATGTTTATCAAAATGGTTTCTCCACTCTATAGAACATAAGAACTAGGAAGATCGGTAGGGGAAGAAAGGGATAAAGAAAGGGGGGTAATCAGAAGGGGGAATGAAGCATGAGAGACTATGGACTCTGAGAAACAAACTGAGGGCTTCAGAGGGGAGGGAGGTGGGGGAATGGGATAGACCGGTGATGGGTAGTAAGGAGGGCAAGTATTGCATGGTGCACTGGGTGTTATACGCAACTAATGAATCATTGAGCTTTACATCGGAAGCCGGGGATGTACTGTATGGTGACTAACATAATATAATAAAATATAATTATAAAAAAATAAAATAAATAAAAAAGAGTACATTTATCATAATGAAAAAAAGTTTATCAGAATTGCTAATACTGTGGATGTAGGTTAAATACTGCTATGCTATCAGTGTTCTATTTGTCCTATTATTCTTTTGTTCCTCCTTTGTTACTCTTGGATTACTGGGTTATTTTTAGGTTTTATCTTTGTCTCCTATATTGTTTTCTTCTGCATTCTCTTTTTATGCCCCACATTTTACCCCAGTGGTTTCTCTGTTGGTTTGAATTAACATTCCTAACTAGAATTAGTATTATACCCTTCACATATAATGTAAGAGCTTTATAACACTAAAGTTCCATTGAACCCCCATGTGGATATTAACCCCTTAACAAATATATCATTGGTCTTCTCCTTTTCACTAGGGTTTGTTGTTGTTGTTGTTGTTGATTATTTCTTTCACCATGCAAAAGGTTTTTTTCCCTAAAAGCTTTTTATTTTGATGTAGTCCCAATAGTTAATTTTTGCTTTTGTTTCCCCTGCCTTAGAAGAAATACCTAGAAAAGTGTTGCTATGGTGGATGTCAGAAAGATTACTGCCTGTGCTCTCTTCTAGGATTTTTATGGTTTCAGGTCTCACATTTACATCTTTAATCCATTTGAGTTTATTTTTGTGTATGATGTTAGAAAGTGGTCCAGTTTCATTCTTTTACATTTAGCTGTCCAGTTTTTGCAGCATCATTTATGGAAGAGATTGTCTTTTCCCCATTGTATATGCTTGCCTCCTTTGTCATAGAGTAAATGACTATATAATTGTGGGTTTATTTCTGGCCTTTCTATTCTGTTCCATTGATCTATGTGTCTACTTTTGTGCCAATACCATACTGTTTTGATTACTACAGCTTTGTAATATATCTTGAGATATGCAATTGTGTTACCTCCAGCTTTGTTCTTTCTCAACATTGTTTTGGCTATTTAGGATCTTGGTGGTTCCATTACATAGCCATAAAATGCAATGAGGTCATACTATTTGTGACAACATGGATGGACCTAGAGACTATTATGCTAAATAATATAACTCAGACTGAGAAAAACAAGTACCATATGATTTTACTCATATGTGGAATCTAAAAATAATAAACAAGAAGCCGAATTAGACACGTAAACACAGAGAAAAAACCGATGGCTGCCAGAGCGGAGGGAGTTGGGAATTAGGTAAAATGGGGGAACGGGAGTGGGAACAACAGTTATGGAATGAATGTTATGGGAATAAAAGGCACAACATAGCATTAGAAATAGAGTCAATGATATTGTAATAGCTTTGTAAGGTGACAGTAACTACACTTGTGGTGAGCATAGGATAATGTTTATACTTTTGAAATTACTGTGCTGTACACCTGAAACTAATATAACATTTTGTGTCAACTACACTCAGATAAAAAATTAATGAAAATAATGGTAAAAATAACTCTATGTGATTTTTTCTGAAACCAAATTTGTCAATTTCTGTAGGACCTAAGGGCAATAAACTCTTGTAATTCCTTGGCACCCTGTGGTCCCAAGTCCAGCTGTTATTCTTTTTTTTTTTTTAATTTTTTATATAAATTCAATTAGCCAACATATAGTACATCATTAGTTTCAGATGTAGTGTTCAATATGTGTTACTATATTTTACATTGTCCTGTGTTATAAACTACAAAATAATTTTAAAATATTCACTTGTTTAAATAAATTAAGGGAAAAAAAGAATTTAATTTTTCCCTCATGTTTACCATTTTCAAAGCTCTTCTTCCCTAAGTCTGTGTTTCTGATATTTCTGTTTAGCCTGTTAATGAATTTGCTTCAGCTTTTGTTCATCTGAAATTATTTTTATCTTCACTTTTTAAATATTTTATTTGGAAATATTTTTAAATTTTCAAAAAAGTTGCAAGAATAAGAATAAGACAAGAAATACTTATGCTCTCTTTACTTAGATTTATTAATATTGTATCCCATTATCTCTTGTGCTCTATTTGAAAGTAAGTCGTAAATTGCATCGTGGAGCTTTTTTTTTTCAGTGTGCATTTACATAGAATAAGATCCTTATCTTATAAAACTGCAATAGAGTTTTTCATGTAAGGAAAAATAATATTGTTAAAATACTTTTTGTCAAGTCTACCATAACTTAATTGCATTATAGTTGGACAGTGTGATCTAAGTGACACTTAATGTTTTTTATTCAAATAACTTTTTAATGACCTAATATGGGTCAATTTATATAAAACTTTCATGTATGTTTGAAAATATATATATTATACATATACATTATCTCATTGTTTTATATAAGCCTTTATTCACCTTTACTCATACCACACATGCTGCACTGTGTAAATATACAGTATGATTTATTGGGAAAGATTACACAGAGAAATAGCAAAGTACAAATAATTTTCAGAGACCTAGGAGGATAACATCTCCTTTGTCTATGTCAGACAACTCTATCCATTTATTTTCTGTTAGTAGTTTTCGGCAGACCTGCTGCAGATTATTTAAGATCTCAAGCTGCCACTTTTCATGTTTTCAGCAAAAACTTAGAAATGTGTGTACACATACAATTAAAGTATTTAAGAGGAAATATGTGATTTTTGTTTCCTTGAATGAGGAAAATTGCCTGAGTTTATTCTTATTATTATGGTACATTGTTTATCCAGGATATGTAGTTATGTTATCTTATTGCAATGAAGATAAATGGTGGCGGATAAAGCAGATAAAAATGACTTAGTAGCTTAGAGATTTGAGTCCTGGTTCTTATCTTATACAATCTTGGAGCCTTAACTTTCAACCTTTCATTTTTATATGTGTAAAGAGGAAAATACTCATAACCTTCTCATTTTAACATTACTGATTGATATGTAAGCTCCCTAGGTTTAAGCCTAAAACTTACTAAGCAATTGATAAATCTTAATTCTGCTTTTTTCCTTTCACTGAACACCACCTTATTTTAACATTTTATATCCATTTAAAATGTGATCGTGTAGTAATTTTCAATAGTGAAACAAAATTTGTCTTTCAGTTTGATTATATGGGCTCAGAAGTGGCAGTTGCAGCTGAGAAAGTTGTCCATATCTTTGGTCTAATCAACACGGTAAGTATTTATGTCTCATTTAAATATTAAACATTGCTATTAATGCAATAAGATTGTATGAATAGCATTTGCGATTTTATTAAAAAGTATAGTCTTCCCAATTAGTTTCATCTACCAATGGATTTCATTTCCAGAAATGAGTAAATTGAATATATTAGCATTATGTATAGAGATATAATATAATACTTATGACTACCTAAAACTGTATGTGATGTATCTTCTATTTTTAGATGTTTTTCCAGCTTAAAGTGACTGTCAAGTTAACTTCCTTGGAGCTCTGGTCAGATCAAAATAAGATTTCAACTAAGGGGGATGCTGATGATGTACTACAAAGATTTGTGTCATGGAAAGAACAATTTTTGTTTCAAAGATCTCATGATATGGCATACTTACTAATGTAAGTGTGTTTTTTGCATTGATATAAGTTTTATCAAATTATATGATATGTTAGCTATCAAAATTATATATAAAATATATTATATATAATGATAAGAAACCTAAAAAATTGTATGTATATTGTTAACAAAGTGCAAAATATAAAAATCTGATAACAATGTAAGACACTAAATCATGGTAGGCCATTATTCTCAGAGTAGACTGTTTATCCATGAAAATGTAATAAACTTGAAAATTTGGAAAGCCTTGGGAGAAACATGGGGCCTCAAGGGTTTTGAAGATTTACTCAGAGGTAAATAATTGAAACCATCTTTTTAACATTAAATAAAATATAAATTAGTTAACAGAATGCAGTAATTGCATATAAAGCTGGTTACAATGCGAAATATTTAAATAGTAGTATGGTTACCTTCTGGTATTTATATACTTACCCAAGGTGTGGCTATATAACCTATATGTATCGTACCTTTCAAAAGTTTTTCTTTTGCTTGACTCATTTGATTACATGGAAAAAATAAACACGCAATTCTGAAGGTCTTAAGCAATATGGAATACATTTATACATCTATTGGTATTTCCTGTGACATTTAAGGTCAGATTTGGGGACTCAGGAGCCATATTAACAGGACTGAAATGTGTGAGGACGCTTTCTGCATCCTTTTTCTGTTAGCGTACTGCACATTTTCTTCTCTCTCCCTGTCCTCCAGTCCGATGTTTTTTACACACCTTAAAGGACCACTATGTACAAATCATGGCAGTAAGCTATCCTGACTTGTACACCTTAGAATTATGTCCATCCAGTGGTGGCAACAGTGATGATTAAAGTTTTGAAAGGATTAGACCCTGCTGGGTTTGGGGCTGTGCATCATATAATGTTAAAGTAGACCTTAGAACCTAACTTTGTAGGAACTGTGGGAGGTTACCCAAACACAAAATGATTGAAAATATTAGATGTGATATGTAATATTCAAGTTTCAAAAAAACAGCTTTCTTTACTGAGGAATCCAATTCTTAAAAGGTCATTCAGTTATTAATAATTTAAACTGCATTTATTTACAAGAAAAATTTTGTTATTTAGTTACAGAGACCATCCTAATTATGTGGGAGCAACATATCATGGAATGGCATGCAATCCAAAGTTCGCTGCAGGAATTGCTCTGGTATGCATTTTATTCCCATCTATTCAATAATTATATCATGTTTTGAAAGTTAACATTCACTTCAAGGAGCCAAAGTCCATAGAGTATATTCACCATGCTGTTTTGACACATTTTTATAAAATAATTTTTATTTGGATTTTGAACCTCAAATATTACAATTTTTAAAAGTTTTTTTGTGGTAAAATACACAGAACATGAAATTTACCGTCTTAACTATTTTAATTGTATATAGTTCAATAGTGTTAAGTATGTTCCATTGTTGTGTAACAGATCTCCAGAACTCTTCATTTTGCATATCTGTAGCTTTGTACCTTTTCACCAACATTGTCCCATTTTCCAAACCCTCTCGCCCCTGGCATCCACCATTCTACTGTCTACTGTATGACATTTTTGGATTCCACATATAAGGTGATCATACGATATTTGTCTGCATATGTCTAGATTATTTCTCTTAGCATAGTACCATCTAGGTTCATCTGTGTCTTTGCAAATAGCAGAATTTCATTCTTTTTATGGCTGAATAAAATTCCATTCTGTGTGTGTATAGGTGACATTTTATTTTTCCATTCTGTCAATGAACACTTAAGTTGTTTTCAATACCTTGGCTATCATAAATAATGCTGCAGTGACTGTGGGAGTGCAGATATCTCTTTATGATACTGGTTTCAGTTAGTTTGGATAGAAATGCAAGAGTGAGTTTGCTGGATCATATGGTAATCTTATCTTTAATATTTTGAGGAACCATCATACTGATTTTGAGAAAGGTTGTGAAATTTTATAATTCCACCAGCAGTTCACATTATATTCATCACATCCTCACCAACACCTGTTATTTTCTGTGGTTGCTTTTTTTTTTTTATGGTAGCAATCTTATTACGTATGTGGTGATATCTCAATGTGGTTTTGATTTGCATTTCTATGATTATTAGTAATATTAAGAATCTTTTTATATGATTTTTAGTCTTTTGTATATCCCCTCTGGAGAAATGTCTATTCAAGTCTTTAGCCCATTTTTAATTGGTTTATATGTATTTGATTTTTTTATTCTTGGATTGTAGGAGTTCTTTATATTTTGGATGTTAATCTGTTATCAGGTATTTGATACGCAAATTTTCCCCCCACTTTGTAGGTTGCCTTTATACTCTGTTGATCATGTCCTTTGAAGCACAAATGTTTTATGTTTGGTGTAGTCCCATTTGTCCATTTTTGCTTTTGTTGCCTCTGCTTTTGGCATCATAGCTAAGAAATCGACGTCAAACCCAATGTCGTGAAGATTTTCCCCTGTGTTTTCTTTTAAGAGTTTTAAACTTTGGGGTCTTACATTTAGATTTTTAAGCCGTTTTTGAATTAATCTTTGTATATGGTGAAATATAGAGGTCTAAATTTATTCTTCTGTATGTGCATATCCAATGTTCCCATCACCATTTATTGAAAAAGTTACCTTTTCTTCATTGAGTATCCTTGCTTAAGAGACTGTCCTTTCTGTATTATGTTATCTTGGCACCCTTTTATAGATCATTTAACCATATATGCAAGGGTTTATTTCTAGGGTCTCTCATCTATTTCAGTGATATATATGTCTGTCTTTATGCCAGTACCATACTGTTTTGATTACTTTGTTTTATAATATGTTTTGAAATCAGTATGTGTCCTTCAACTCTGTTCTTCTTTTTCGAAATTGGCATGGTTATTTATGGTCCCTTGAGATTCCATATTAATTTGGGGATAATTTTTTTCTATTTCTATTAACAGCTTAACTTCAATTAAATACAAAAGCACTACTCCTTTATAATTCTAGTCCACACTTTGTGTTGCTACATAGATTATAGGATTTGTTTTGTTTCATTTGGTATTTGTCCTTCCAATTCTATATATTTAAAAGTGAATTTATCCATCAAAATTACAATAATGCATGTTACTATATTTGTCCATGTATATACCTGTATTACAGAACTTTATATTTTTCTTTTGGCTTTGGGTTGCTGTCTAGCATCCTTTCTTTTCAACATGTCTACCTCCATTTAGCATTTCTTATAGATCAGGTCTAGTGGTTATTAACTTTTGTTCATTACCTCAGCTTTTATTTTTCTGAAAAAAGTCTTCATGTCCTCATTATATTTTGAAATACAGTTTCGCCTGATATAATTTTGGTTGACAGTCTTCCAGCATTTAAAAAGTATTCATCCCGATCCCTTCTGGCCTATAAGGTTTCTCCTGAAAAATCTACTGATAATCTTATGGGAACTCCCTTATAGGTGACAAGTCAGTTTGTCTTGCTGCTTTCAGGATTCTTTCCTTGTCTTTGGCTATGGGGAATCTTTGTGAGTCTCTGGATTTATCTTGGTTGGAATTTGTTGACCTTCTTTTGTATGTTCACTCAGATTTCTGAAGTTTGTAGTCATTATTTCTCCAAATAAACTTTCTGTCCCTTTATTTCTCTCTTCTCTTTCTGAGACTCATTATAGAAATAATGCATACATTGGTCTGCTTGTTGATGTAAATAGCTTCTTTTTATATTCTTCATTCTTTTTTTCTTGTTATTTCTCTCACTAGATGATTTCAAATGATCAGCCTTCAGTTCTGATTCTTTCTTCTGCCTGATCAAATCTGATTTTAAATAATTCCCTTAAAATTTTAGTTCATTTATTGTACTTTTCAGCTCTAGAATTTTTTAAAATAATATTTTAAATCTCCTTGTTGATATCTATACGGAGACTTTATTCAGAATTTATTCAGATATCATTTGAAAATCAATTAATGTAACCAATTCCACAAATAGGTTAAACAAGAAAAATTCTTTGATCATATCAATTGATGCAGAAAAAGAATTTGACAAATCCCACACCATTTGTGATGAAATTTAGGAAAGGAGGTCTGGAAGGGAACTTCCTTAACATGAGAAAGAAAACCTAGAAAAAACCTATAGCTAACACTTCAATGGTGAGAAACTAAATGCTTTTCCAGTGAGATCAGGAAAAAGGCAAGAATTTAACTTACCAGTCCTTTTCAGCTTTGTACTGGGAGTGCAAAACACTGGTAACACAAAATGCTATAAGGATGAAGAGCAACAGAAACTCTCATTCATGAAGATGGGAATGCTAAATGGTACAGCCACAGTAGAAGACAGTTTGGGGATTTCTTACTCTTACCTGTGATCCAGCAGTGGTCCTCTTGGCAGTCACCCAAATGAGTTGAAAACATGTCCACACAAAATCATGTACGTGAATATTTATGGCAGCTTTATTCGTAATTACCAAAAATTGGAAGGAACCAGATGTCTTTTAATAAGTGGATGATAAAAACACTGAAATAAATACATATAAAGAAATATTATTGAGTGACTTAATAAGTGAGCCATTAAGCCATGAGAAGATATAGAGGAATCTAATACTTGTTAGTGAAAGAAGCCATTTGGAGAAAAAGCTAAATACTGTTTTATCCTGTATTATACTGTATATTGTACTGTATTATTATTCTGTGACATTCCATAAAAAGCAAAACTATGGAGATAATGCAAAGAGCATTGATTGCCAGAGGTTTCTGTGTTGCCAATATCACTACTTCTCAAGTTTTAGTTTTTAAGACAAAAGAAATGCTACTTGCAAGATGTTATAGTATTCTCCCTTCTTTAGAAAACAGTTAGTTTGATTTATCCCCCTAAAACTATTTCTGAAGTCAAAACTAATTGCCAAGTGAACCTTTAAGAATCTGTGTTTTCTTTCTGAGTGTTCATTTGAAAAGTAATATAGTTACTGAAGCAATGCTTAATCTTCTCAATTTAAAAAGAAATTAGGGACAGTTGGGTAGCTCAGTCAGTGAAGTATCCAACTCTTTATTTTGCCTAAGGTCATGATCTCAGGGTCATATGATTGAGCCCTATGTTGGTTCTTTCTCAAATAAATAAATCAATAAATAATAAAAATAAATTTAAAACAAATTTAAAAAATAAAAAAACAGGATTTAAGTCAATAATGTCATAAAATCATGAAATTGCATTAATCTTAATTGTTATTTCTCAATGCTTTTTGGACTAAAAATGCTATTACTCAAAGATAATAACAAAATTTACCTAATATTTTCCATATTTTTAAGCAAATAACGAACTTTTGTATACTAGTTCCTTTTTAAATTTGTATTTGCATTTACTTGAAAAGATAAAATAAGTGAAGAAACAACTAAGATAAAAAATTCTGATTTTTTTTTTCTTTTTAGTATCCACAGACGATAACTTTAGAGGCATTTTCTGTTGTTATGACACAGTTGCTTGGAGTGAGTCTGGGATTAACATATAATAATGACGCCTTCACTTGTTACTGCCCAGGAACTGCATGCATAATGAACACCAAAGCAATGTAAGGTTTTATTTTTGTCAAATCTATATCTTCCCTTGGGAAATGTTTGTAGTATTTTTAAATGTGTAATCTCTTCCAGTATAACCTGATTAAGAATATTTTTTATTAAATGAACATGCACTTATTTAATGTTTACTAAAGGAAGTGAGTACTTTATTGTAAAAAATGTGCTTAATCATTCTATATTCTATGTGATAGTGTAGAGAGAAGGTGGATGTTGATGATAACTTTCTGGGTAAAATTTACTCATTCACCCCCAGATTTTTAATGAGCACCTACTGTGTCCTGGTTATTGTGTTGTTGACTACAAATGATTAACAAGATACATAAGTCATAAATATATTAGTTCATCAGGGACAGAAAATTAAAAGTGGGTATAAGAACAAATAAAATATAAATAGTTTAAGATAGGTGCCAAGAAGAAAACAAATAGGGAAAATATGGGGAGAAAAAATTTTCTGATACAGTAGTCTAGGAATAATTATGGAAATAATTATGTTGGGATCTGAAAGAGAAGGAATGAATCTAGTTATTAAAGACCTCATTGAAAACTTTTCAGTGAAACCAAGTGAAGTAATAGTTGAATAGCAACAAGCTCGAAAAACTTGACAGACTGAAATGAGGTTGTTTCAGGGACGATAAAAAATGGGGGAAAAATAGCTGAGACTATAAGGAAGAATGTTTTAGACATAAGAAAAAGAAGTAACATAGAGTGAGGCTAAAGAATTAGGGGAAGAAGTCCAGGATGTGATATAAGAATTTAGAAAAGAGCCTGATCATGCACTCATGATGTGGGAATTGGGGTTTTATAACAAATGTAATGAAATATATTTTTAATTGGCTCATTCAGTATGGATAGTAAAAATTATCTTGTAAAATATATCAGAGAGAGCACTAATATAGTGATATTTGGGAAATGATGAATTTCACAATAATCAATAGCCATTTCTTAAGACTGAGGGAAAAGGAGATGTCAAGAATTATTTGGAGGTAGGGGTTCTGGATCAAGAAGGCAATATAGGAAGAATCTGAACTCATGTCCTCCTACAGACACAACAAATCCATAGCTATGTATGGAACATTTTCCTCTAAAAAATATAAAAATTAGCTGAGGACTGCCTACATATTAGGCGAACAAGAAAAAGCCCATATCAGAGTGGGTAGGGGAGGCTAAGACATAATCTTACATCTTTCTGTAATTCCCACCACTCCCACAACAACCCACAATTAGGAGGAAACTGAAATCAGGAGTTTCTCCATGAGGAATAAAGGGTTTGAATCCTCATTGGACACTCCAGCTGTTAAGATAGCAGGTACTCATTTGGCTCTCTCCATCTGTTGTACTCTAGAATGTCAACTTTTAGAGTTGTCTGGCATACCAATTTTGGTAGCTGCTGCCCAAAAGGCAACCTTTGATCACCTACCTCTCGTGGCCAGAAAGGTTTGTATTTCTGGGTCTCATGGAGCTATAACAAATGAAGAGACAGTTCTTGGCCAGCTACTGCTTTCCTAACATTGCACAGATAACAGACTGAAACACAACCTCAGTCTTTCTGTGAAATGGCCTATTTGCTCATCCTGGAGCTTCTGCATGAGGGTAAGGCTTCTGGTTTGGGGCACCTCTGGAGTCCTACTAAGGAACACTCTGGAAATGGAGTCTATGCCATTTTGTGCCCTTGCTCTGCCTTATAACAGATCTCTGAGATCTCAGAGAAAGGAACTTTTACAATCATCTGGTACCCCAATTTTTTAAAATGCTGCATAGTGGACACCTCTGTATCTCCTGGCTTTTTTGGCCATCAGGATGTATGTTTGTGGTCCCATAGCACTGTGTATATTTTCATACTTTAAAATATGTTGCTTGAGGGTCTGTCTTCCAATCACACTGAACCTAGGTGCTGATTGAGATCCTCCCCTTTGGGGCAATGAAAAGTCTTGGTACATCCTTCACCACTTGGAGCCAAAAACTAAAATATGCTGCTTGGACAATCACAAGAGTTTAAGAGACAACCAAGAGTTAGGACAAGATTGAATGGCAAGATTCATCTCCTGTGTGAGGCCACCCCTTCAAAACTAGAAGATGTGACTGTTTCTTCTAATACATATCAATGGACAGAGAAAAAAACAAAATGAAGAGACAGAGGAATGTATTCCAAGCAAAAGAAGGTGGCAAAACATCGGCAAAGGACCTTAATGGTACAGAAGTAAATAATCTACCTAATGAATTTGGAGTAATGGTCATAAAGATGCTCATCAAGCTCAGGAAGAGAATGAATGAATAAGGTGAGAACATCAACAAAGAGTTATAAAATATAAGAAAATACCCAATAGAAGTCATAGAACTGTAGAATAAAATAACAGAACTGGAAATTCAATAAAGGGATTAAACAGCAAAATAGATGAAGAATAAGAAAGGAACAGTGAACTCAAGAATAGGGTGGTGGAACTCACAATCAGAGCAGCAAAAAGAAAAAGAAAATTGTAAAAATGAAGATAAATAAGGGGCTTACTGGACAAATAAAGCAGACCAATATTCACATTATAGGGATCCCAGAACGGATCCCAAGGGACAGAAAACTAGTTAACATTTGTCACCATGAAGAATAACATGTCTTTTTTTTCTTGTGATAAGAACTTTTAAGATCTAATCTCTTAGCAACTTTCAAAAGTGCAATACAGTGCTCCTCCACCCTTCTACTCCTGGTATGCACCCTTGCCCAGTACAAGAGCACCATCCAAGCAACAACCCATCCTGACATATCAAGTGGGTGCCATCGGCCAGCACTAGAGCCCCTCCCAAGGGCCCCACACTGGGGATCCAGCCACATACTGGTCTGCAAGAGTCATGGCCTGGACTCTCAGGTGGGACAAGGGCCAGCCCTAATCACCGGTGTGCCTGTAGCAGTTGTGGCTGCACCTCACAGGTGCACTGAGAGACAGCCCCACTAACCAGAAAGTTTATACCAGTCATGGCCTATCCAGAACAGGAGAATGCACACAGCCCATACAGGAGATAGTCCTGGGACAACCGGCTTTGGTGCCAGGTGGGTTTGCACTACTGGGCCCAACAGGACCACCTTCTGCTTAAAGCCACTCCTTCAAGACATAACTACCTAGTGCATAGAAACAAACAGAAAGAAGCAAAATGAGGCACCGGACGTTGCAAATGAAAGAACAAGACGAAACCTGAGAAAAAGAACGAAATGGAGATAAAGTTCAAAGTAATGGTCATAAAGGCTGTCAGCAAACCATAAGAAGAATGGATGATCACAGTGAGAACTTCAACAAAGACATAGAAAATATGAAAAAGAACCAATCAAGCTGAAGAATACAGTAATGAAATAAAAACCCACTACACGTAATCAACAGCAGATTAGATGATGCAGAAGACTGGGTAAGCAATCTGGAAGACTGGAGAGTGGAAAGCACCCAGAGAAGCAAAAAGAAAAAAA
Source organism: Ailuropoda melanoleuca (assembly GCF_002007445.2). Classification (NCBI taxonomy): domain Eukaryota; kingdom Metazoa; phylum Chordata; class Mammalia; order Carnivora; family Ursidae; genus Ailuropoda; species Ailuropoda melanoleuca. Next base: position 32,422,284 of record NC_048235.1, read on the forward strand.
TAATTTAAAAAATTGAGGTTATTTTAAGGGACCTCTAGAGTCACATCAAGCATAATAGCATTCATATTAAAGGTGCCCCGGAAGAAGAAAAGTGAAAGGATCAGAAAACATATCTGAAGAAATAATGTCTGAAAACTTACCTAATCTAGTGAAGGAGATCCAAGTTCAGGAAGCACGGAGTCTCAAATAAGATGGACCCAAAGAGAGCAAAGACACATTATAATCAAAGTGTCAACATTTAAAGATCAACAGAGAATTTTAAAAGCAACAAGAGAAAAACAACTAGTTATGTATAAGGGAACCCCCATAGGATTATCAGCTGGTGTTTCAGCAAAAACTTTATAGGCCAGTAGGGAGTAGCATAATATATTCAAATTGATGAAAGGAATATTTACAATCAAAATATGGTACCCATCAAGGTTATCACTCAGAATTTAAGGAGAGATGAGGAGTTTCTCAGGTCAGCAAAACTAAAGAGTTCATCAATACCAAAGAGGTCACACAAGAAATGTTAAGGGAATTCTTTCAATGGAATAGAAGAGGCCACAACTAGAAATAAGAAAATTATGAATGAAATTAATCTCACTGGTAAAGATAAACATATAGTAAAGGCAGCAGGTCAACCACCTATGTAACTAGTACAGAGGCTGAAAGACAAACGTAGATAATCATCTACCTATAATTGGTCACACAAAATAAGATGTCAAATATGATATAAAAAAGAAAACATAGGGGGAGTATAAATGTAACACTTTTGGAACACACTTGAACTTAAGCAACCATCAACTTAAACTAGACTGCAATGTACATAGGATGTTACATATGAATCTCATGGTAAAAACGAAACAAATACCAATAATAGTTACACAAAAAATAAAGAGAAAGGAACTTAAACATAACACTAAGGGAGGTCACAAAATACCAACAGAAGACAGCAAGAGAAGAAAACAGAACTACAAAAACAGTAAGAAAACAATCCATAGAATGGCATTAAGTATGTATCTATCAATAATTTAAATATATAAATGGACTGAATTCTCCAATCAAAAGACATAGGGTATTTAAATGGACAAATAAAAACAAGACCTATATATATATATATGCTATCTACAATAGACTCATGTCAGATCTAAAGACACACAGAATGAAAGTGAAAGGATGGACAAAGATATCCCATGCAGATGGAAATGAAAAGATAGTTGGGGTTGCAATACTTTTAACAGACAAAATAGACTTTAAAACAAAGGCTGTAATAAGAGACAAAAAGAGGTTATTACATGGTGATAAAAGAATCAATCCAACAAGATGATGTAACACTTGTAAATATCTATCTGCTTAACATAGGGGCACCTAAATACATGAAGTATATATTAACAGATGCAAAGGGAGAAATTGACAGTAATAAAATAATAGTAGGAGCTTTAACACCCCATTTATATCAATGGATAGATCATCCAGACAGAAAAATCAATAAAGAAACATTGGCCTTAGATGACACATTAACCAGATGAATTTAATAGCTGTATATAGAGCTTTCCATCCAAAATTGGCAGGGAGCACATTCTTTTCAAGTATACATGGAATATTCTCCAGGATAGACCATGTTAGGTCCCAAAACAAGTCTCAGTAAATTTCAGAAGATTTAAATCATATCAAGCATTTTTTCCAGCCACAACAATATGAAACTAGAAATCAATTGCAAATCAATCAATTTAACTTAGTAGAAGAAAGTAAATAATAAAGATGAGTGGAAATATATACTTAAAAATTAGAAAATCTAAGGGAAACTAAAAGCAGGTTATTTGAAATGATAAACAAAATTGATAAGCCTTTAGCCAGACTTTCAAGAAAAGAAGAGAGACATTGATAAAAGAAATTGAAGACAACACACAAAAAATGGAAAGATATACCATGCTCATGGATTGAGAGAATTAATATTGTTGAAATGTCTGTACTACTGCATATATAGATTCAATGCAACCCCTATCAAAACCATGACATTTTTCACAGAGCTAGAACAAATAATCATAAATATGTATGGAATCACAAAAGACCCCAAACAGTCAAAGCAATCTTGAGAACAACTAAAACTGGAAGTATCACACTCCCTGATTTCATTTTTTTTTATTGGTGATCATTTTTTTAAATGTTTTTTTATTATATTATGTTAGTCACCGTACAGTACATCCGTGATTTCTGATGGATGTAAAGTTCGATGATTCATTAGTTGCGTATAACACCCAGTGCACCATGCAATACGTGCCCTCCTTACTACTCATCACCAGTCTATCCCATTCCCTCACCCCCCTCCCCTCTGAAGCCCTCAGTTTGTTTCTCAGAGTCCATAGTCTCTCATGCTTCATTCCCCCTTCTGATTACCCACACTCCCTGATTTCAAACTCTACTACAAAGCCATAGTGATCAAAAACAGTGCAATGTTGGTAATTAGGACACGTGGTGCATTTTCTTGGGGGTTATTTTTTATTGAGTTCTGATTTACATAAAAACAAATGCACATATTTTACCTGAACATTTTGATGTCTTTTGACAACTTATACATCTTCACAAATACCATCCCAATCAGGATATAGAATACTTCCCAACACCCCCAAAGTTCCTTGTGTACCTTTCCAGTCAACCCTCCCCCCAAGGCAACTACTTCACCAATTTCTATCACATTAGATTAGTTTCATCTGTTCCAGAAATTCATATACACAATAGGCAATGTTCATGCCTGACTTCCTTTGCTCAACAGAATGTTGTTGTATGCATCAGAAGTTCATTCCTTTTTATTGCTGGCTAGGAGTCTGCTGTGTGAAAAAAACACAATTTGTATATCCGTTCATTTGATAGACATTGGATTTGTTTCCAGTGTTAAAACTTTATTAATAAAGCTGTAATGAAAATCCTTGGCCCCTCAAAACAAAACAAAACAAAACAAAACAAGAGTGCAATGTTAGCACACAAACGAACACACAGATCAGTGGAACAGAGTTCATAAATAAACTTACACTTAAATGGTTAATTAGTCTTCAAAAAATTAGGCAAAAAATACAATGAGGAAAGACAGTCTCTTCAATAAATGGTGTTGGAAAGACTGGACAACTACATGCAAAACAATGAAAGTGGATTTTCTTATATCATATACAAAAATAAAGTCAAAATGTATTTAAAGACTTAAATATAAGATTGGAAATTATAAAACTTTCAGAGGAAAACATAGGCAGTAAGCTTTAAACATTGGTCTGAGCAATATTTTTTGGATCTGTTTGGTCAGTAAAGGACAATAAAAGCAAAAATAAACAAATGGGACTGCATAAAACTAAAAAAAACTTTTGCACAATGAAGGAAAACGTCAATAAAATGAAAAGGCAACCTACTGATATGGGAGAAGGTATTTGCAAATAATATACCTAATAAGGGGTTAATATCCAGAATATATAAAAAAACTTGTACAACTCAACACCAAGAAAACAAATAATTCCATTAAAAATTAACAGAGAACCTGAATAGACATTTCTCCAAAGAATACATACAGCTGGCCAAAAGACTCATGAAATATGCTCAACTTCACTAATCATCAAGGAAATGCAAATCAAAACCACAATGAGATATCACCTCACACTTGTCAGAATGGCTGTTATCAAAAATAAGAAATAACAAGCGTTGGTGAGGATGTAGAGAAAAGGGAACTCCATGCACTGTTGGTGGGAATGAAAAATGGGGTAGGTGCTATGGAAAATAGTATGGGGGTTCCTCAAAAATTAAAAACGGAGCTACCATATGATTCTGCAATGCCACTTCTGGGTATTTATTTGAAGAAAATAAAAACACTAATTTGAAAAGACATATGCACCCTATGTTCATTGCAGTATTGTTTACAATAGATAAGGGAGCAACCTAAATGACCACTGATAGATATATGGGTGAGAAAATATTTTTTATATATATCAGGTATGTATCATATATTAGCCATAAAAACCTATGAGATCTTGCCATTTGTCAACATAGATGGACCTAGAGGGTACTATGCTGAGTGAATAAGTCAGAGAAAGACAAATACCCATGATTTCACTTATCTGTGGAATCTAAAAAAACAAAACAAGCAAAACAGAACAAAACAAAACAAAAACAACAAACAGAAACATACCGTAAATACAGAAAGTAAATTGGTGTTTGCCAGAGATGAGGGGATGGGAGAATGAAAAAATAGCAGAAAGAAACTAAAAGGTACAAACTTCCAGTTATCAAATAAATAAGACATGGGGATACAATGTACAGCATAGGAAATATAGTTAATAACACATAACAAGTTTGTATGATGACAGATGATAATTAGATTATCATGGTGATTACCTTGTAATGTATACAAATGTTGAATACAAATGTTGTACAGGTGAAACTAATGTAAGATTATTGTCAATTACCCTTCAATAAAAAGAAATAATAAAAAAATACTATTCTCCACTAAAAGGAACTGGGACACCTTGGAGAAATGATTGATTCTAGGGCTAAGGCAGAAATATCAAATGAGTGTGGAACATCTCACGCATGTCAGAATATAAGGAGGTGTTCAAAAAACTATGGAGATTTGTCAAAGGGACACAAAACCAGTTTGAAGTGGCTCCCAGTAGCCAAATCAGGGCAATTTGAATGTCATAAATAACAATGATAGTAATGGATTATAACCCAGTTAGTATAATTGGAAAACATGATTCAGAATTAAAATTGTGAAACATTTGTTAGTATGCAATGAAAACAGACTCAGCAACGATTCTCTACTTAATGTTGCCAAGTTGCATAACCTCAGTGTAGTTACGAGAAAACATTTTATGATCCTAAATCCTAAATTGAGGAAAAGGATTATTTTAGCAAATAATCAGCCTGTAATCATAAAACTTTTCAAATTCAAGAACAAATGTAAATAACTAAACTAAACAAACTTAGATATTGAGAACTAAATGGTTGATTCTGAACTGTATCCTATTGCTATAAAGTGCCAATATTGTGATGACGGGGAAATTTGAATGGAATCTGAGGATTAGATATTAGTAATGTGTCCTATCTCTGATTTTGAAGGGTATGCTTAGGGAGAATTCATTTCTATGTAAGAATTATACATTAAAATACTTAGAGTTATTAAGATTGTTTTTGGCAATTATTCTTAACTGTTTCAGGAAACAAAATTTATTCTTTGAACTATACTATATCATTTCTCTAAGACTTAGATTGCTACAAAATTAAAAGCCCATTAAGCAGTACACTTAGAAATGTACAAATATAAAATGAAAAAGAATCTCAGACTTACAGATTTTATGTACTCAATGTTGATATATTTTAGTTGATAGATTTTGATACCAAAGAATAAATAACCCTGATTTTTTATTAGCATAATCATCTTTTATTCCTTCAGCTTACATAAATTTCCTAATGTTTCATTTTCTTATAAACTATTGCTTCTTATTATAATGATAATAACTATATTGACAATAATAATGAAAATAATAAGATATATTTAAAGAGAGCTTTTTGTGTGTGAAGCACTGTTAAGAGTTTTAATATATTCTAACTCATGTCATTTTAACTTCCTCTACATGCTAGCTGTCTATTATATGGAATTACAGTACAAAGGGACTTACTGTTTTTATCTCTGACTTGCATAAGGAAAAAAACACATGAAACTAATAATACACTATATGTTAACTAACTGGTATTTAAATAAAAACTTAAGGGGGAAAAAAGCTTCTCCCCTTCTTGGCTCTTCTGTAAGTGAAGTGTACAGAATTCATAGTACTCTATTGAAGAGGGTTTCTTTGAAACTGATTTTAACCCATTTATCTGAAGAATATAATTTATTTTTAGACGTTCCCATGGTGTAAAGTTTTTTAGCAGTTGCAGCATGGATGAATTTAAACGTATGGTTTCACAGCCTGAATTTGAATGTCTTCAGAATCAAATAGTTTCAGAAGTGGCTTACCGAGGAAGAAGTTCACTCTGTGGCAACGGAATTTTGGAACCGCCAGAACAATGTGATTGTGGTAGTAAACAGGTTAGTGACAAACATAATAGTTTATCTAAAGATTTTTCTTGTGTTTTCTGTGTAGCCTTATAAACATAGATGTGATATAAAATGGAAAGACTTTTTTTTCCCCTAAATGCTGTACCATTTATCAAATATCTAAGGGAGATGTTGGGGCATGTGATAATTGACTCATGCTGAATTTAAAGCATTTGAAGAGTTTAAGTAAAGGGTAAGTGTAGTGTGGATTAAAGAGGTAGCTTTTCTTCATTGTGTAACCATTGATAGCAATACCCACTTTTCTGTATTATAAACACGGTTAACGTCAATACTATTACCATCACCTCAGTGATCTCCTGAATGCCTCCAAAGCGACTGCGTTGGTTCACTAAGTTATACATGTGTATTGTTTATCTCCTCATCTCCTAATTTCCATTCTTGCAACTGTGGGATCTTTATTTTTAACTCGACTTCACAGAATTTGATTAATAATAATTCTTGATGTGTTGTTATATTTAGCTTTTTGCTATTTTTTAAATTTGTGCTTGGTAAGATGGCTAATCATTGAATTTTGTTATAACTGCTTTCATATAATTATAAATAGTGATAATTTTGAATATTTCATATTTGCTTGAGAAGATGTAAACTGGTAGGAACAAAATTCTATATAATTTGGTTGCATTATAATTTTTAAGTTAATGACTCATAGTCTATATTTTTATTAGTTTCGTTTGCTTGAACTCTCAGTACTTAAGAAATAATATTGATACCTCCAACTATACAGTTGTATTTGCCTATTCTCATTATAACTGACTCAATTCATACTTTGTATATTCTGAAGCTTTTTATGTAGTGCAAACATATTTACAATTTTTATATCTTCCTAGAAATTTAACATTTACCTTTAAATACTGAATCTGTTTTTCTCTCATGTTGCTTTCTGTTTTAAAATCTATCTGTTCTGGCATACATCTGTATCCATGCACACACAGGCTTTCTTTAATTCGTATTTCCCTGATATTTTTCTATTTACGTTCAGTTTTTGTGTACTATTAAGTTCAATATTTTCATTGGGTTTTAATTTATCATTCACTCTGTCTTTGATATATTAGATTATCCTTGTAAACATTATTATTGACTTTTTGCCTATTGTTTTAATTAACTAGAGTCCATAATTTATTCAGATTTCATTTGTTTTTACCTAATGACATCTTTCTGTCCCAAGATCATCTCCAGGATACCTCATTACATTTACCTGTTATTACTTTTTTTTTTGAGAGAGTGGGGAGGGGTCTAGGGAGAGGGAGAGAGAGAATCTTAAGCAGGCTCCACACCCATCCTGCAGAGCCCATCGCAGGGCTGGATCTCACAACCCTGAGATGATGACCCCAGCCGAAATGGAGTGGGGCATTTAACTGACTGAGCCACCCAGGCACACCTGGCTGTTACGACTTCTATGGTCCTCTAAACTACTTATTATTTATAAGTTTAGTTGTCTCAAAATGTTTACATTTTCTATGTTCACTTTGCCACATCTGTTTTTCAATTGAATTTTTTCTTTTGATCTGTATGTTTTGTTTTCTTTCTTCCACTATTTCTTTCAGTGATTCAGTAGAAACGTACTTTCTCCCTTTAGCGATTATCCTTGCATTTTTTTTTACCAAATATACTTAAGGTTTTACCATATCTGGGCCACGTTCCCCCCAAATAACCAGATTTACAATCCAATTAACTTCCATGACATTTTTGTAAAATATTTAATTTCTGTCATTTTTATTCTTTACATTAGAAAATACTCCAAAGATTTTATTCAGAAGATAGTTGCTTTATTTGACCTAACATTCCTTTTGCTTATTAAGGGTTTTTTTTTTTTTTCCATGTAAAAGTTTCCTTCTGAGATAATGTCTTTTTGAATTATATTCTATTCCTTAAAATATACATAAATATATACTTAAAATATACTTTATATATTCTCTTTATGTATGTTCTCTTGATAGGGCAGGTCACTGCCCACTTTTGTTTACCAAAAAAAAAATATATGTATGTCATACTCATCATTTCATTGTGATATATAATACACATGAAATATGAATGTAGAGTGTTAACAAATTGATACTTAACAAGCACCTGAATAACTTACTCTAAGGTCAAAACAAAACCTTACCTCTGCCAAAGGAGTTCTGTGTTCACATGCCCCTTTCTTCCAACCATCATTTACAATGTAATGATGATCATTTCAGTGTTTTACTCTCCAATATAGTTTTAACTCTATTTTTTGCATCCTTATGCAATATACTTTGGTTGACTGTTTCGTACATTTATATTGCAATCCTATGGTTTATATCATTTGGTAACTCGGCCTTTCCCTCAATATTATACTTGCAAAGTTCATCTATTTTTGAATGTAGCTGTTATAGTCCAAATGTTTTCATTGCTTTTAGTGTTAATTTTTTATGAATAATATAGTTCATTTATTGATCTGTTCTATGTCAGTGAAAGTGTAAGTTTTATTATTAAGACTCATGCAGTTATGGCTTTTTTTGCACATGTTTCCTGCTGAACATGTGCCTGCATTTCTCTCGGCTGTACCCCAATAGTTGAACGTGCTATGTCCTGAGGTAGATGTGTATGTTTTTTTTGAATTGAGAATATCTTACCTACTTTGGGTTTTCTTATTCTTGAATGGTCTGTGCATGTCTTTCATACATTTTTTGGCCATTTCATCAGCATTCACTTCTGTAAACTATCAGCAGTCTATCACTTGTGTGGTAGAAGGCTCAGAGGTATGCTGTTTCTCCAGTAAACCAAGTTTTCTTAGCATGAGACAGGTCTTGTAAGGAGGACCCCGATGATCTAATAGTTCAGGTGAAGCAGTAGGTGGGCTGGTGATATCAGTTCCTTATGGGTGAACAGCCTTCTATTTGTGGGTTTACCAGTGTCAGAGGCCAGTGTGTTTATGATGGAACTTTTGGGGGCTTTCTCACCCAATTAGATTGGATTGTATCATAAAGAACTTTTAATGGGAATATCAGAATCATACCTTTACTTCACTGAACTATGGAATAAAGTTCTTTGGTTCCAATAAGCCAGTGAATGTCAAAGGAAATTCAGGGCCCAGAGGATGAAATCAGCTGTGTATAGTCAGAGATGCCTGCAATTTCATGGGATTGTAAATAGAAATAGGGCCCAATGGCAAGGCTTTCTTCCCCCATTATCCTGGACTGCTTTCAGTGATCTTGTTGCTGAACTCCACCTACCCCCAATGAAATTTACCCTGTTTTTTTTGGTGATTCATATACCGGCATATCAAGAATATTATTTGGATTGTAAAGTCTGTCTTTAGTCATATATGTTTAAATTAAATAGCATGCAGCATAAAGCAATAAAGTTTTTCAGTGCAGACCATTATAAAAATGTTATGATTGTGACAGAATTATCTACATACTCGATAATGTATCACATTTTACAAGAGTGAGTATAATCCAGAGAAGACACATCACTGTGGGAGTCCGGAACAGTAAAGCTATGCTCTAAGCATTGCCTGATGAAATTAAAATGAATTTGGTCAACTTCCCACAATGGTATATAAAGTATAGCTATATTCTTTGCTATATGCCAAAGGCCATTAGTGGAAAAAATATTTTATTTTTTTTTAAAGATTATTTATTTATTTGTCAGAGAAAGAGAGAGAAAAAGTGTACAAGCAGGGGTTGCGGCAGGCAGAGGAAGAAGCAGGCTCCCTGCTGATCAAGGAGCCTGATGTGGGACTCAATCCCAGGACCATGGGATCATGACCTGAGCCGAAGGCAGACGCTTAACCACCTGAGCCACACATGCATCCCAGAAAAAATATTTTAATTATTGTTAATTTGTTGTTCACTCTGGGTACAAAAGTTTCTAATTCTTGTTTATATTTCTGTGGTATAATGCAAGCCTCTCATTACTCATGACTTCCCCAGCCCCAGAAAGTACTTCTTTATTTTTTCCTTACATGTGACATTTTACAACTTTTAAATATTTTAGGAGTACAGGCAGTTCTTACTTTATCCAATCATTATAGAAGCTATGAATGCATATCATGTTGAGAACCAAGAAAAAATTTATCAAGGGATTAAAACTAACACAAGAACAAAAAAATACACAAGAGGCATAAAAAAAACAATAACCAGGTTAGTTCCAGTGTTGAATAAGCTCAAACATACATTTTCAGAATATGTTACCTGCTGTAAAATTTTAATCTATTTAAAAAAATAGTTGATGATTTTTAAAAAAATATAGTAAGAGATTGTGGCAAAATAGAGCAAATAACACAGTGAACTCTATGTACCCACCCCACCCACTACCCCAATTCCAACACACAGTTTATTTATTATAAGCATCTTATGTTAGTGTTGTACATTTGTTATAATGGATGAGCCAGTATTGATACATCATGATTAACTAAATTCAATAGTTCACCTTTCGTGTTATACAATTTTGAGGACTTTCATAAAATTTATAATGAGATGTATTCACTATTATAGTATCACACAAAATAGTTTCACCACCCTAAAAATCCCCTGTGTTTCACTTATTTAACCCCCATTCCCTTCTCCCTAACTTTTATTTCTCTGATCTGTTTTGGGTCGATTTTTGCAGAAAAGATAATGTCTATGTCTAATTTTTTTTTTTGCATATGCACATCCATTTGTTCCAACAACATTTACTCAAAAGTTCATTCCCTATTCAATTGCTTTTGTTCTGTTCTTTTTTTTTTTAGTTAAGGTGGGAGTGATACTTCCAAGCCCTTTACATGTCAGAGCTGAAACCAGAAGTCCCTGAATTGCTCCAGTTTCCTTTTCACTGGTTAGCACCTTCAGATTTTGAATGATCCATTTGTTTTGGGAATTTCAGACCCTACTGATATATTTCCCTGTCCTCTTTGGAGCCTCAGGCTGCCAGCTTTGCCACTTTCCCTCTAGATGGCCTAACCTTGTCCTTGGGAGACCCCTAAGTAGCCCATTGGAACCATCACTTCCACAAAATACACGGAGCAGCAATGTATGACCTGAGAGTGTGTGCCTTCTTAAAATCTGTGGTACTAGGTGGCTTGACTGCTTTACCCAAGTCCCACCATTGGTAACCAATATCTATCATTGCCCCAGTAATTCTTTTCTGTGGGTAATACTGCCCCTATAAAGTACCTTGCCACACTGAATAAGGTCTACCTCTGTGATCATTAGGATCTGTGAAAATGATGGTGTGTTACTTTTGTGGATAAGTCAGAAAGAACAGTTGTAACATCTGCATTTTATAGCATATAGAGGAACACACACAAATGTTCATGTGTTCCCAAAATATATTTGGAATTTTTTGTGCAGTTTATGTTTAGGTATGCAATCTATCTGTAATTTTGTCTTACATGGCAAAAGGGACTTCAACTATAAGATCAAGCTAAGGACTTTGATAGTGTTAGGCATCCTCTATTATCTAAGCAGATCCAATGTACTAATGACAAGGGGCAGGTCAGAGTCAGAGGACATGTGAAAATGATATTTGGAGATGTTTTTCTGCTGATTTTGAAGGTGAAGATTCCATGAGCCAAGGAATGCAGGTGGCCTCTAGAATCTGTAAAAGGTAGGGAAACAGATTTTCTCTAGAGCTTCGAGAGAATTCACAGCTTTCAACATCTTGATTTTAGTCCAGTAAGACCCCTTTTGGACTTTTAATCCCCAGAATTATAAAATAATGCATGTGCATAGTTTTAAGCCACTAAGTATGGTAATTTTTTGTTTTTGTTGGTTTTTTTGTTGTTGCGTTTGTTGTTGTTTTTTTTTTGTTTTGTTTTGTTTTACAGCAGAAACAGGAAATGAATACAAGACTGTGTCAATTCTGTGTTTCTTTTGATAGGCAAATTCCTTGAATGTATTTTATCTATTTCCTGCCAAGTGGCCTGCAGTTTTCTCAAGAGAACAATAATTTGGCTATCATAGCAAGCCTAGATCCAATACATTGGCCTATTTTGGGAGAAATCAATTGCTGCCAAGACGTCTGTTGCAATCTCAGCAACATTTTGCTGATGCGAGTTCAAGGTCCAGTTCTTAGGAGACTGAAACATAATGTAGGAGAAACATAAATACCAGAAGGGACCTGTAGGAGGTAATCTATATTCTATACCCCTTCTCCACCAACTGAGCCAGCTAGGCGCCCCAGAAATTACCATATTCGAAGACTTTACTGCCTCTCTTGAGAGTGTGTTCCACTGGGAGCTAACTCTTGGTTGTCTACCTACCTTTTAAAATTTCTTCTTTAGGAATACATTTCAGGACACCTGGGTGGCTCAGTCGGTTAAGTGTCCATCTCTTGATTTCAGCTCAGGTCATTATCTCAGGGTCGTGGGATGGAGCCCCGTGTCAGGATCCACACTCAGTGGGGAGTCTGCTGGAGATTCTCTCTCTCTCTTTCTCTCAAATAAATAAACCTTAAAAAAAAAAAGAAAGCATACATTTCATCTTTCTGAAGATGGAGATCTTCGGTAGCCCAGTAGTGAGAGAGAATTTCTCCTAAGAACAGACCATCAGATTCCTCATTAGATTTTCTCTGGCATAATATCCAGATCTACATGGTCTTATGACTCAGACTTGAACTATTGGTTGGTTTCTTTTTCTGGCCCTTGGCTTGCAGGGAATTTTGTCTACATTTTGCAGAAATGCGCATTCAGAGTATTTTATTGCCCAGTTCCTGAATATTTTTTCAAAAATTATTCCTGGGACACAAGAGGAGATTCAGTTGTTTCTGATAGCCTGGTTGCACTGTTTATATGAACTGATTGATCTGATTTGCATACCTATTTCAACATCTGGGCACTCTTAGTCTTCATTAAAAACCTAGGATGGAGTCACGGTGGACCAAAGAAAAATGGCTGCTTGCTCCACTAGATTTCAAGGGCATCTATTGGAAAATTGGAATTTATCTTGGGTAGGCCATTGTTTTATTATAGCTGTAAAGACAGTTAAAAACAAGGTAACAGGGGCCCCTGGGTGGCACAGCGGTTAAGCGTCTGCCTTCGGCTCAGGACGTGATCCCGGCGTTATGGGATCGAGCCCCACATCAGGCTCCTCCGCTATGAGCCTGCTTCTTCCTCTCCCACTCCCCCTGCTTGTGTTCCCTCTCTCACTGGCTATCTCTGTCTCTGTCGAATAAATAAATAAAATATCTTAAAAAAAAGAAAATATAAGCAAGGTAACAGTACCACAATGGAGTCACTTGGACAATGCCCCATGTTACTAAACCAAGACTTAATTGGCTTTAGCTCTCCCAGAAATAGAATCTTAAACCAGCCAATCAGGAATCACCTGATCAGTATTAGTTATTTGCCCCTGCTGTCCCCTAAAGGAATGTAACTTCGCAATAACAAGCCTGCTTTTTTGTTAGCATAACTTCCTTGTTCTCGCTCCCTTCTGCCTATAAAATTATTTCATTTTGTATGGCTTCACAGATCTTTCTTTGGCTAGACTGGATGCTGCCCAATTTGAATTGAGTTTTGCTCAGTTTATCTTTTAACAAGACCTTCTGCAATAAGCTGCAGTCAGTCTTTACGTTCTCTTCCTCCATGTCCCTATCATTAACCAGAGTGGTCACTGACCAGTGATGCTTAAAGCATGAGGTTGGTTCTTAAGCGACTGTGTGATTCCTAGTCTTCAGATCCCAAAAAACCTGCATTGATCCCTAATATGTTAGTCAGATGAACCTAGGTTTTAGGATTTCATTAGGCTTTTCCCTGCATATATCTCTAATTTCTTCCCTTTCTCGTGCATTAAGAACATATCTCAGTAAATGTTAGAGTGACTAACTGCTCTTGATCACCAGGGAGTTTTCTATCTATATTTATGGCTACCAGCAGAAGGAAAGTAGTTTTATTTTCTTGATAGTAGATGAATGGACAACCACCACAATAAGCTTTCCTTAATATTACAAGACCACCAACCCCACTGATGGAAATCATCAGGAACCTCAAGAATGATGGTCAAAGACAATTTGTCCCCATTATCACTGAAAACTTCAGCAACCAAGTTAGCTCCACACCTGGCCCAATGATCCACAGAACCCATCTGTCTTTATAGGCATTGTGACTTTGTCTTTTGTTTCAGCACAAAGATTTAGGATGTGTCTAGGTAGTCTTCATTATATTTATTTGTATTGTTTTCCATCTGGCTTGCTGAATTTTGTTTTGTTTTTTGATTTGACTTATGTTATACTTAATTAGATGTGGAAAAAATAAGTATTAAAATTTTTACATTACCACAGACAGTTCTCCCATATCTCCATTGACATGGAGGAGTCAATCCCATTAGTACCTGAAATTTCCAATCCTGTCACAACATATTATTTTTGCCCACTACTGAACTTCACTTGAATGAATCATAGATTTTGAATCCTTTTTGATTCTAGATTTTTTGCTTATATTTTTGATATTTAACTGCATAATTGAACATATCTATAGTTCATTGGTATTTATTGTGGAGTAGTATTTTTTGTATGGATATAACATAGTTTGTTTATTTGTGCAATTATTTATGAACATTTAGGTTGTTTTTGGTTTCAAGTATTATGAAAAATCCTTCTAAAGAACATGTCTTTTTTTTTTCTCTCTATTTCCAGGAATAGAATTTCTGGGACATATGTTAATTGTATTATTAAATTTGTAACAAAGCATCAATCTGCATTTTAAAATCCTTGTAATATTTTATATTCAAACCGTCTATGTATGAGAGTGGCAGTTGTTCCTTATTCTTACCAACTTCTGTTACTTCCAGTCTCTTGCATATTAGTCATTTCAATGTGTGCTGGTATTTCACTGCAGTTTTAATTTGTATTTTCCCGATGACTAATCATACTGGACAGTGTCTCATGTGGTTGTGAGACATTCGTATGTCTATGTCTCCTTTTTGAATGTTCACATATTTTACAAATTTTGATGGGACTTTTTTATTATATGGTTATAGGAATTCTTAATATAAACTATATGCAAATCTTTTGCCAGATTTTCTCCGAATATGTGGCATGGCTTGTACTTTGTGTCCTATCAATCTGAAGGTTGTGAAACTTTCTCATAAGTGTTCTTCCAGAAATTTACTGATTTTAGCTTTGATGTGTATGCCCATAATACATTTTGAGTAATTTTTGTTGTTTAAATAGTAGGGCATATTTTTTCTCTGTATGTATATCCAATATCTCTAGGCCCATTTGTTGGAAAATATCCTTTTGCCATTGAATTACTGTGCTATCCTTATTGAAAAACAGTTCACATACTTTGTGTTTTATTGATTCATATATCTATCCTTACACCAATATCAGCCCTTCTTACCCTGACTCACAAAATTAGGTAAATTGTGTCTTCATATTTTGTATTTTTTCCTGAAGATAGATTTGGTGATTTTAGGTCGTTGTATTTCTATGTAAAATTTGGAATCAACTTTTCCATTTCTACTCATACCCCTTAAAAATATAAAAACTTTGCAAAATTTTGATTGGGATTTTTTTGAATCTATACATGAATTTGTGGGGAATTAATGTATTCAGAATGTGATTTTCAAACCATGAACATAGGTATATCATTCCATTTATTTGGATGCCTCTAATTAAATTAAAACCTAAATATTTCATGTTTCTGAATGCTATTGTAAATTGTGTACCTTTTTAAAAAATCCATTTCCAGTGTCCTTTGCAAGCATATAGAAATAGAATTAAATCATGAAAGTTGATTCCTCTGACAACCAGCTTAACATTACTTTGAATGATTGATCCATATTTTGGAAAATACCTGCAAAATGTCCAAATTAAAATGTTCAAATAATCCCAGTGAATATGTGAAAAAAGAATATACTTTTGGAGTTTATTCCAGAAGTAGAGAAACATTTCAGTACTTTCCAACATATATCAAAATTAACAAAGAGACAAAAATTATGATATTAAATATTAAAGAGATATTTGATAAAAGTTTGGATAACTAGAAGTAAAAAAAATATTTTTTTGATTTTTCTAATTTCTCAATGGCATACCACATTTACTTATTTCGTTTTCTTTTTAAAAGACTTCATTTATCTGAGAGACAGAGAGAGGGAGCGAGAGCTAGACAGCACAAGTGGGGGAGGAGAAGCAGGCTCCCACAGAGCAGGAAGCCTGATGGGGGGGCTTGGTCCGGGGGCCCTGGGATCATGACCTGAGCTGAAGGCAGCTAATTAATGGACTGAGCCACCCAGGCTCCCTAACAGTTGCCTATTTTAAAAAGTTCTCACAACCAGTCCCATGGTGGGATTCCATTTTTAAACCACGATTCATTGAACATCAATTTCTAAGCCCAGCATTTAGTATAGCTTTCCATTATACATCAAGTATTGTCAAAAGATGCTCTTCACTATAGGCTTTCTCTTTGATTCTAGCTTTTGGAGGCTTTCTTTTTCATGTCATTGACCCCCCCCCCCATATTAATATTTAGTGTGTGTTCAATCTTCTGTTACTTTACTAAATACTCTTGATAATTTTTATTAAAATCTTAATATTATGAAGCATAATACATTCTTTTTAATAATGAAACAAGAAAATGGAAAAATATCTGACTCCTGTAACTATTAAAACATACAATAATAACTTTTAAAAATTTTATTTATTTGACACAGAAAGAGAGAGAACGAGAGAGCACAAGTAGAGGGAGTGGCAGGCAGAGGGAGAAGCAGGCTCCCTGTTGAGCAAGGAGCCGGATGTGGGACTCAATCTCAGGACCCTGGGTTAATGACCTGAGCCAAAGGCAGATGCTTAATGGACTGAGCCACCCAGGCACCCAATAATAACATTTTAAAATATACTTTAGTACATGCAGTAATGTAATTGAAGACATTGACATTGTATCTAATTTTATATAGGATATTATATAACAATCCAGATATTACAAAAGATCGGGAATAAATTATTATTCTATAAAACAAATGATAAATTTAATTTCTGTTTTGGGAAAGAGATATATCATTATAGCTTCTTTCACAACACACTACTCAAATCAGTCAACAAAAAATAAATAAATACATACTATATATAACACAAACATTTTACACATACACTAAGACTCACGTATTTACTGGGGTTAGGGTGGAAGAAATTTTTATCCATAAACTCAAGAACAAACCATGAAAAAAGATGATAGTTCTCAGAGTTCTACCATTTCACAATCTCACAATATCTAAAATTTACCCAAACAAACAAACCCAAAATGCACCAAAACAAAAGTCAGTTGTCAATGACAAATTATAAAACATAATAAAGACATATTAGTTGCCAGGGGTTATTATAGTTAATATAAAAGTGCTTACAAATACAGGAAATAAACAGAATGCCTTACAGAAATATATGCATAGAAATATAAACTAAACCAGAATATGTATTTTTAAAAATTTATAGCATTAGTAATGAAAATAATAAAAATTGAAACAGATGTAAGCACTTAGTTATTTTTGCCTTTCACACCTATCAGTTTACTAATTTTTAAAATATTACTATCAGTCTTGTGAAACATCACTCTTGCACTGAATAGATAAGTATATAGAAAGAAGTAAATAAGAGTATTTTATAGTCTTTAATATTTTTGTACTCTATGACCTAATAACTTCTAGAATTAATCTTTAATATAAAATCTTGGAGACAAAAATAATAACAAAATTTTCATTGAAACATCCTTTAAATAATAAAATGTTATAATTTCAAAAACTCTATTTTGTTACATTTATAAATTTTTATATATTCTCAAAATGATATCTTGAGGAGAATTGGGGAAATGAAAAACTATTTATGATACAATAAATGTAAAAAATACTTTTAAATTTACAGCGCATATATTTATGAACACAAAGAAGATTGACAGAAATTACATTAAATTTTTAACAATTCAGTTTCTTAAGCATGGAATCATAAATAATTTCATTACTATCTTTTTTTCCTATACTGGAAATATATTAGTTTCATATGAAGTGGTGTTAAAAATAAATACAGAAGTAAAAAATCATACTGTGATTGTAATTAACTAAGAGACATATTCAAGTATATTTTGACAATAAATAAAATGATTTATTTGATTGAAAATTCCTATTGTTGAATTTGATTACATTTACCTTTAGCATTGCAAAAAATTTGAAAAATGCTGTAATCCTGAAGATTGTACCCTGACTGAATTTGCAGAGTGTGGCACTGGGCCATGCTGTAATAAAGATACTTGCCTGGTAAGCTTTCAAATTACTACAGTATTTTCTTTCATGATTTTTTTGTTCTTGTGCATTCACTTATTTTCTTTATTTTTTTTCCACACAACTTTCAAATATATAACTTTAAATTCTTGATTCATACACAGTTGACTTCAGAATTCAGAAGATGTTCTTAGATTTTTTTCCAACCTCTTTCTTATCTTTGCCTTCACTATGTTGTTTCAATCTCTACTCAAGATCCATCCAGTTATCCAATACCAATTCCAGATTATTTGGACACAATGGATTCCTCTTGGTCATACCTGAGGCCATAACTGAATGTAGCTCTTCATGATCCAACAACTTTACAAAATTACAAATAAGCCACCCAACACACAGTTGACATACAGTGTTTGAATAAGCTAATAATAATAATAATAATAAATAATAATAATAATAATAAATCATCTCATTTTGAGAACAGCAGAAAAGGAGTCCATGTAGAATAGTCAGCATGTAGCATTTCTAATACTGAAGTTTAACTTTGGAAGGACTCCTGGTCCCAGAATTAGATCAAATTCTTGACTTCCCTTGGGAAGTTTTCCATTCAATTTTCCTTTATAGCTACACTGAAAGGAGACTGAGTAAGATTTGTCTTTTGGGGATCACTTCATTGTAGCACCTTGCCTTTTCTGTGTCATGTTCAGGAGTCAACGACAATTATAGAAGCTGATTACTTAGAGATCTTGATTGCCAGATTTCAGATTTGCCATGTTCTCTGTCAATGAAATCTCTTTTGTCATTCTACTTCGTTCTATGTATGCTCTTCTTCATTCTATGTGCTAGTTATTGAAGCCAGTGGTCACTTGTCTTCAAGCAGGAATATAGAGTCAAGCCTAGAGTTTCTACTACTTAGCAATAAACCTTGTCACTCTTCCCTTCACAAGAGCTCTCATCTTGGCCTTTGTCTCCAAATCTGCAGGATTGAGCAATAAGGCTTTATTACACAGTCCCTTGCCCTTTCCCTTACACATGGGGATAATTCCTACAGTTAGCAGAGCCTTTAAAAACATTAGGGTGAAAATCATGTACCATAACACTTGCCATTTTCAGGTGAACAGCTTAGTGGCATTCAGTACATTCACAATGTCATGCAACTGCCACCTCTACCTAGTTCCAAAACATGTTCCTCACTCAAACAGGAGACTCCTAGCCCTTTAAGCCCATGTTCTCCTTTCTCCCTTCCCCTCAGTCCCTGGCAATCATCAATTTTCTTCTGTCTGGAGTAACCTATTCTGGGTATTTCATATAAGTAAAAGTATAGAATACGTGAGCTGTTGTGTCTGGCTTTCTTCACTGAACATAGCGTTGAAGGTTCATCCACCTTGGAGCATATGTATCAGTGCTCCTTTAAGTAGCTGAAAATATTCCATTGTGTGAATATATCACGATGGTTAATCTATTCATCCACTGATTCACATTTGGGTTTTTTCCAATCTATTTCACTGGAGCTTTTAAGTAAATTCATGATTTGACTTTAAGTAGTTAAAAATGTAATAATAACGGAAATGACAGAAATACATTGCTCTTATTTAAGTTATTTTACATTTTTGGTTTACTTTTTTACAAAAAAATAATTGTTTTTCTTTGTCCTACAGATATCTGTAAGAGGAACTGTATGTCGGAAAAGCAGAGATCCATGTGATTTTACAGAATTTTGTAATGGAAGAACTGAATTTTGTGTACCTGATGTGAGATCTGCTGATTTAGAACCATGCAATAATAAGACTGCCTATTGCTACCAGGGAATATGCCAAGACACAGATAAACAGTGTGCAGAATTATTTGGAAAATGTAATAGTTGTGCTTTTTTCTGGGGTTCATTTTCATTATTTTATCTTGTATTTTTTCCCAGTAAAGTTGACATGCAGAATTATATTAGCTTCAGGTGTAAAATATAGTGATTTAACAATTCTATACATTACTCAGTGGTCATCATGATAAATGTACTCTTTAATCCCCGTCACCTATTTCACCCATACCCCCCACTTCTCCCCTCTGGTAACCATCAGTTTGTTCTCTATAGTGAAGAGTCTGTTTCTTGGTTTGCATCTCTCTCTCCCCCCCCCCCCCGTCNTTTTGTTTCTTAAATTTCACATTTGAGTGAAATCATGTGGTATTTGTCTTTCTAAGATTGACTAATTTTGCTTAGCATTGTACTCTAGCTCCATCCATGTCATTGCAAATAGCAAGATTTTATTTTTTTGTGGCTGAACAATGTTCCATTGTATATATATACCATTTATCCATTGTCCATATCTATCGATGGACATTAAGGCTGCTTCCATAATTTGGTTATTGTGAATAACGCTGCTGTGAACATAGAGACGCATGTATTCCTTTGAATTAGTGTTTTTGTATTTTGGGGATAAATACCCTGTAATATGATTATTGGATCATAAGATAGTTCTATATTTTAGCTTTTTGAGAAATCTCCACACTGTTTTCTACAGTGGCTGCACCAGTTTGCATTCCCACCAGCAGTGAAAGAAGGTTTTCTCCACATCCTCACAAACACACTTCTTATTTCTTGTGTTTTAAATTTTTTTAATTAATTTTTTTAATTTAACTTCAATTAACAGGTAATGTATTATTAGTTTCAGAGGTAGAAGTCAGTGATTCATCATCTTATATAATATCCAGTGCATTACATCACACGCCCTCCTTAATGTCCATCACCCAGTTACCCCATCCCCCCAACCTCTCCCCTCCAACAACTCTATTTGTTTCCTATGATTAAGAGTCTCTTATGGTTTGTCTCCCTCTCTGACTTCATCATTTTACTTTTCCCTTTCTTCCCCTATGATCCTCTGTTTTGTTTCTTAAATTCCACATGAATGAGATCATATGGTAATTGTCTTTCTCTGATTTATTTATTTTGCATAGCATAACACTCTCTAGTTCCATCCACATTATTGCTATGGCAAGATTTCATTTTTTTGATGGCTGAGTAGTATTCCATTATATGGATATGTGTGTGTGAGTGTGTGTATAATATATATATATATTATAATATATATATATTATATATGTGCCTGTGCCACATCTTCTTTATCTATTCATCTGTGGATGGACATCTGGGCTCTTTCCATAGTTTGGCTATTGTGGACATTGCTTCTATAAACATTGGGGTGCAAGTACCCCTTCAGATCACAACATTTGTATCTTTGGGGTAGATACCTAGTAGTGCAATTCCTGGGTTGTAGGATAGCTCTATTTTCAACTTTTTGAGGCACCTCCATACTGTTTTCTACAGTAGCGGCGCCAGCTTGCATTCCCACCAATGGTGTAAGATTGTTTTCCTTTCTCCACATCCTCACCAATATCTGTCATTTCCTGACTTGTTAATTTTAGCCATTCTGATTGGTGTGAGGTGGTATCTCATTGCGGTTTTCATTTGTATTTCCCTGATGTCGAGTGATGTTGAGCATTTTCTCATGTTGGCCATTCATGTGGATGTCTTCTATGGAGAAATGTCTGTTCATATCTTCTGCCCACATCTTGACTAGATTATTTGTTCTTTAGGTGTTGAGTTTGATAAGTTCTTTATATATTTTGGATACTAGCCCTTTATCTGATAAGACATTTGCAAATATCTTCTCCCCATTCTGTAGGTTGTCTTTTAGTTTAATTGACTGTTTCCTTTGCTGTGCAAAAACTTATCTTGATGAAGTTCCAATAGTTCACTTTTGCTTTTGTTTCCCTTGCCTTTGGAGATGTGTGTAGCAAGAAGTTGCCGTGACCAAGGTCACAGAGGTTGCTGCCTGTGTTCTTCTCAAGGATTTTGATGGATTCCTGTCTCACATGTAGGGTTTTCATCCATTTTCAGTCTATTTTTGTGTATGGTATAAGCAAATGGTCCAGTTTCATTCTTCTGCATGTGGCTGTGCAATTTTCCCAATATTATTTGCTGAAGAGATTATCTTTTTTTTCCATTTGGATATAATTCCCTGCTTTGTCAAAGATTAGTTGACCATAGAACTGAAAGTGTCCATTTGTGGGTTCTCTATTGTGTTCCATAGATCTATGTGTCTGTTTTTGTGCCAGTACCATACTATCTTGATGATTACAGCTTTGTAATAGAGCTTGAAGTCCAGAATTGTGATTACACCAGCTTTGAATTTCTTTTTCAACATTCCTTTAGCTATTCGGGGTCTTTTCTGTTTCCATACAAATGTTAGGATTGTTTGTCCTACCACTGTAAAAAATGTTGATGGTATTTGATAGTGATTGCATTGAATGTGTAGATTGCTCTAGGTAGCATAGACATTTTAACAATATTTGTTCTTCCAATTCATGAGCTTGGAACGTTTTCCCATTTCTTTGTGTCTTCCTCAATTTCTTTCATGAGCATTCTATAGTTTTCAGAGTACAGATCCTTAACTTGCTTGGTTAGGTTTATTCCTAGGTATCTTAAAGTTTTTGATCAGTTGTAAAGGGATCGATTCCTTAATTTCTCTTTCTTATGTCTCATTGTTAGCGTATAGAAATGCAGCTGATTTCTGTGCATTGATTTTATATCCTGACATGTTGCTGAATTCCTGTTATCACTTGTAGCAATTTTTTGCTGGAGTTTTCCGGGTTCCCCACATAGAGTATCATGTCATCTGCAAAGATTGAGAGTATGACTTCTTTGCCGATTCAGGTGCCTTTTATTTCCTTTTGTTATCTGCTGCCTGGTTAGGACTTCTAGTAGGAAGCTGAACAACAGTACTGACAGTGGACATCCTTCCTGTGTTGCTGACCCTAGGAGAAATGCTCTCAGTTTTTTTCCCATTGAGAATGATACTTGCTATGGGTTATTTGTATATGGCTTTTATGATATTGAGATATTTTACTTCTATCCCTATACTGTGAAGAGTTTTATTCAAGAAAGGATGCTGGGGGGCGCCTGGGTGGCATAGCGGTTGAGCGTCTGCCTTCGGCTCAGGGCGTGATCCCGGCGTTATGGGATCGAGCCCCACATGGCTCCTCCGCTGTGAGCCTGCTTCTTCCTCTCCCACTCCCCCTGAGTGTGTTCCCTCTCTCACTGGCTGTCTCTGTCTCTGTCAAATAAATAAATAAAATTAAATTAAAAAAAAAAAAAAGAAAGGATGCTGGACTTTGTCAAATGCTTTTTCTGCATCTGTTGAGAAGATCATATGGTTCTTGTGCTTGCTTTAATATAGGGCATAACATTGATTGATTTGTGGATGTTGAACCACCCTTGCATCCCAGAAATAAATCCCATTCAGTCATGGTGAATAATGCTTTTAATGTACTGTTAGATCCTATTGGCTAGAATCTTGTTGGGAATTTTTGCATCCATTTTCATCAGGGATATTGGTCTGTAATTTTCTTTTTTCATGGGGTCTTCATCTGGTTTTGGGATCGAGGTAATGCTGGCCTCATAGAAAGAGTTTGGAAGTTTTCCTTCCATTTCTATTTTTTGAAACTGTTGATAATAGGTATTATTCTTCTTTAAATGTTTGGTGGAATTCCCTTGAGAAGCCATCTGGTGATCGACTCTTTAAATGTTTGGTAGAACTCTGATGGGAGACCACCTGGTCCTGGACTCTTGTTTGTTGGGGGATCTCTGATTATAGCTTCAATTTCCTTGCTGGTTATGGGTCTGTTCAGGTTTTCTATTTCTTCCTGGTTCAGTTTTGGTAGTTTATAAAACTTTTCTAGGAATGCATCCATTTCTTCCAGATTGCCTAATTTGTTGGTATATAGTTGTTCATACTTTGTTCTTATAATTGTATTTCTTTGTTGTTGGTTGTGATCTCTCCTCTTTCATTCATGATTTTATTTATTTGGGTACTTTCTCTTTTGTTTTGGATAAGTGTGGCCAGGGGGTTATCAATCTTAATTTTTTCAAGGAACCAGCTCCTAGTTTTGTTAATCTGTTCCACTGTTCTTTTGGTTTCTATTTCATTGATTTCTGCTCTAATCTTTATTAATTCTCTTCTCCTGCTGGGTTTAGGCTTTATTTTCAGTTCTTTCTCCAGCTCCTTTAGGTGTAGGGTTAGGTTGTGTATTTGAGACCTTTCTTGTTTCTTGAGAAAGGCCTATATTGTTATATACTTGCCTTTTAGGGCCACCTTCACTCCATCCCAATGGTTTTGAAAATTTCTGTTTTCATTCATTTGTTTCCGTGGCTTTTCAAAATTCTTCTTTAATTTTTCTGGTTGACCCATTCATTCTTTTGTAGGATGCTCTTTAGCCTCCATGTATTTGAGTTTTTTCCAAGTTTCCTCTTGTGATTAAGTTCAAGTTTGAAAACATTGTGGTCTAAAAATATGCAGTGAATAATCCCAATTTTTTGGTACCAGTTGAGACCTGATTTGTGACCCAGTATGTGATCTGTTTGGAGAATGGTCCATGTGCACTCGAGAAGAATGTGTATTCTGTTGCTTTAGGCTGGAATACTCTGAATATGTCTGTGAAGTCCATCTGGTCTGGTGTATCATTCAAAGTCCTTATTTCCTCATTGCTCCTCTGCTTAAATGATATGTCCATTGCTATGAGTGGGGTGTTAACGTCCCCTACTATTATTGTGTTATTATCAATGTGTTTCTTTAATTTTGTTTTTAATTGGTTTGTATAATTGGCTGTTCCTATGTTACAGGCATGAATATTTATGATTATTAGATCTTGTTGGGTAGACCCTGTTATTATGATATAGTGTCCTTTCTCTTCTCTTATTACAGTCTTTGGTTTAAAATCTACTTTGTCCGATACAAGGATTGTTACCCCAGCTTTCTTTTGATGTCCATTAGCATGATAAATGGTTCTCCACTCTGTCACTTTTAATCTGGAGGTGTCTTTTTTTTTTTAAAGATTTTATTTATTTATTCGACAGAGATAGAGACAGCCAGCGAGAGAGGGAACACAAGCAGGGGGAGTGGGAGAGGAAGAAGCAGGCTCATAGCGGAAGAGCCTGATGTGGGGCTCGATCCCATAACACCAGGATCACACCCTGAGCCGAAGGCAGACGCTTAACCGCTGTGCCACCCAGGCGCCCCTGGAGGTGTCTTTGGGTCTAAAATGAGTCTCTTGCAGATGGCATAATAATGGGTCTTGCTTTTTTTATCCAAACCCTGTGTCTGTTGTTTGGGAGCATTTAGCCCATTTATGTTCAGAGTAATTATTGAAATATATGAATTTCAGCCATTGTATTACCTGTAAAGTGACTGTTTCTGGATATGGTCTCTGTTCCTTTCTGGCCTTTGTTACTTTCCAGCTATGTCTTTGCTTAAAGAATTCCCTTTAATCTTTCTTGTAGGGCTGGTTTAGTGATCACAAATTCTTTTAGTTTCTGTTTGTCCTGGAAGAATTTTTTATCTCTCCTCCTTCTCTAAATGACAGCCATGCTGGATAAAGTATTCTTGGCTGCATATTTTTCTCATTTAGTACCCTGAATATATCATGCCAGTCCTTTCTGGCCTGCCACGTCTCTGTGGACACGTCTTCTGCCAATCTAATTCCCTCCTCGTGATCCAGTAATTGTTTATCTCTCTTTTTCTCAACTTCTTTATTCTCCATCATTTCATCTTCTATATTACTAATTCTCTCTTCTGCCTCA
Source organism: Ailuropoda melanoleuca (assembly GCF_002007445.2). Lineage (NCBI taxonomy): Eukaryota > Metazoa > Chordata > Mammalia > Carnivora > Ursidae > Ailuropoda > Ailuropoda melanoleuca. Next base: position 32,448,139 of record NC_048235.1, read on the forward strand.
TTTATCCTAACAAAGCCTCCATTTTTTTATTGCTTCACATTTTAGCCTTTTTAAAAATTTCAACTTGCTTAGATTTTAGTTCTTTTATTTCTCCAGAATGAGATTCTCTAGTGTCTTCTATGTTTTTTTAAGCCCAGCTAGCATCTTTTTAAAATTTTTTTTTAATTTTTTTATAATAATATATTTTATTATATTATGTTATTCACCATACAGTACATCCCTGTTTTTTTATGTAAAGTTCCATGATTCATTAGCTGCGTATAACACCCAGTGCACCATGCAATATGTGCCCTCCTTACTA
>NC_048235.1:32448539-32599704 GCF_002007445.2 Ailuropoda melanoleuca
AGTCTTTTATCTGTAGTGTCATTTGCAAATATATTCTCCCATTCCATGGGCTGCCTCTTAGTTTTTTTGACCATTTCCTTGGTGTGCAGAAGCTTTTGATCTTGATGAAGTCCCACAAGTTCATTTTATCTTTTGTTTCTCTTGCCTTTCGAGATGTGTCATAAAAAGGTTGCTGTGGCCGATGTCATAGAGGTTCCAGCTAACATCTTTATAATCATTATTCTGAACTCTCATTCCAAAATCTTTACTTATACCCAGACTGATTATGTCCCTGTCAGTCAGTACTGCCTCTTGTTCTCTTTTTTGATGTGAGTTTTTCCTTCTTGTCATTCTGCCCAGAGAAGAATAGATGAATGGGAGAAAAAATATTAAAATGGTAACAACAACCCCAGAGCAATGTACACTAAACAAATCAGAAGAGATCTGAAACTGAAAAATAAAATTAAAAGAAAAAAAAGGGAAAATATAATCAGACCAGTGAACAGAACAATACATTGGATCCTGTGTGTATTTTGGTCTGTTTGTTAGAAAACTAGATCCCAAAATTGTAAATAAAGAAAACCTTATATCAGTACAAAAATAAAATGAAATAAAATGAAAGGATAGAATGTAACTGTAAAAATGAAAATTAAAAGACAAAAAAACCCCAAACAAACAAGAAAAGAAGGAATATAAACAGACAGATGAACAGAATAAAACAATACACTATATCCTGGGTGTGTTTTGATCCATTTGTTAGAAGAAACTACATCCCAAAATGGTAAAGAAAGAAAAATTTATATATGCACAAAAATAAAATGAAATACAATGAAAGGATAGAATGTTATTGTGTAACTGTAAAAGTGAAGATTTAAAAAGACTTAAAGAAGAGCTGATAAAATAAGAAATTGAGAAAGAGGAAAAAATTAAAATCAAAGGATTAAAGAATCATGGGGACAAAACCATGAATTCTATATACAATTTTCCCTTATCACTGGAGGTTTGCAGTTATTTATGATCAGTAAACTTGGTCTTAGATAAATGTTCTTTCTCATCTTCTGGGGCAAGGGGCCTGTTGCAGTGAGTCTCATGTCTTTGCCCCTGGTGGAACTGCACCACCCTTGCCAGGAGTCTAGGCTAAGTAACTGACTCTGGGGTTGCTCTAGGCGGCTTTTGTTCCCTGAAGGCTTTCAGTGTTACTATAGAGGATGAGATTGGTTTCCCAATCTTCTATTCCGGAGCTGAAAGCTCTCAACCCCTCACTACTCAGTGTCCCCTCAGGGAAAAGCAGTCAATCACTCCTGTCTCCTTAGTCTCTGTCCACCCTCCGTGCTCACCTGGCCTGTGATCAAATGTTTCTATCTCAGACATGTGATACCACTTCAAGTCTCCAAACCCTACAGACTCCTACAGCAGGCACCTGTGCTGCTCCTGATGTGGGGGGAGGTGTCTCACCCTGGTTTTGCTGCTTGCTGGGCCCCTGCTCAGAGAGTGGTAGCCCGATTGTGCTGCAGTTTGGAGTTTAAGGCAACCCCGAGGTGAGTGTCCACTCCTGGACTCACTGAATGCAGCTGGCTTTCCTGCTCAGATGCCTGTGAACTCTGCCACACTCAGGCACCCCTATTCTTTCTTGACTCTGGGGATTCTGAGACCATGCCGTCCCACCTAGGATTCTGCCCAGCTTTGCTACCTTAGTGCCTTTCAGGCAGAGATGTCCCTCACTGGAGAAACTTTTAAAAGTTCTGATTTTGTGCTCCACTGCTATATCACTTCCCGGTAGCCAGCTGATGGAGGCCCCCTTCCCCCACAGTTTATCTTCCCATATATTGCCTTGGATTCATTTCTCCACACTTCCTAACTTGCAGAAAGTGGTGGCTTTCCTATTTGTAGAGTTGCAGCTATTGTTTTCTTAGATCTCCAGTTGAGTGCACAGGTGTTCAGAATGATTTGGTAGCTATCTAGCTGAATTCCTGGGACCAGACGAAACTAAGGTCTCCTACTCCTCCATCATCTTGCACCTCTTCCCTACCAATTTGGATGCCATTTATTTATTTTTGTTGTCTGATTGCTGTGTTTAGGACCTCTTGGTAGTATCAATCACCTTTTTGAGGGTTTTTATCATGAATGGATGTTATACTTTGTCAAGGGTTTCTTCTGCATCTATTGAAATGATCATATGGTTCTTAACCTTTCTCTTTCGATGTGATACTGATTTGTGAATATTGAACTACCCTTGCATTCCAGGAATAAATTCCATGTGTTCATTGTGAATGACTTTGTAATATATTGTTGGATTTGGATTGCCAGTATTTTGTTGAGGATTTTTGCCTCTATGTTCATCAGATATATTGTCCTGTAATTCTCTTCTTTCTTCCTTCCTTCCTCCCTCCCTTCCTTCCTTCCTTCCTTTTTTTTTTTTTTTTTGGTGTCCTTATCTGGTTTTGATATCAGTGATTATGGTCTCATAGAATGAATTAGGAAATTTTCCTTCTTTCTATTTTTTGGAATAGTTTGAGAAGAATAGGTGTTAATTCTTCTTTACATGTTTTTTAGCATTCATTTGTGAAGCCATCTCATCCCGGACTCTGTTTTTGGGAGGTTTTTTTTTTTTTTTTTAATTACTGATTCGATTTCATTTTGCTAGTAATAGATCTTTTCAATTTTTTTTTTTGATTCTTCCTGCCTCAGTTTTGGTAGGCTATACATTTCTAGGAAATTATCCACTCTTTCTAGGTTGTCCCAGTTTGTTGGCATATAATTTTCATAATATTATCTTATAATTCTTTGTGTTTCTGTGATGTCATTTGTTATTTCTCATCTTTCATTTCTGATTTGTTTGGGGGTCCTCTCTCTCTTCTCTCTCTCTCTATTTATTTATTTATTCATTTATTTATTAAGTCTGGCTAGAGGTTTATCAATTTTGTTGATCTATTCAAACAACCAGCTCTTGGTTTTATTGATCTGTTTTACCATTCCTTTAGTTTCTATATAACTTATTTCTGCTCTAATCTTTATTATTTCCTTCCTTATGCTGGTTTTGGGTTTTATTTCTTGTTCTTTTTGTAGCTCCTTTAGGTATAATGTTAGGCTGTTTATTTGTGATTTTTCTTGCTTCTTGAGATAGGCCTGCATTGCTATAAACTTCTGCTTTTTTTCTGCATCTCAGCGGTTTTGGACCATTGTGTTTTCATTTTCATTTGTTTCCATGTTCTTTTTGATGTTATGTTTGATTTCTTGGTTGACCCATTTATTGTTTGGTAGAATGTTATTTAACTTCCATGTATTTATGCTCTCTCCAGGTTTTTTTCTTATGCCCGATTTCTAGTTTCATAGTACTGTGGTCAAAAGAGATGCATGGTATGACTTTGATCTTCTTGAATTTGTTGAGGCTTGTTTTGTGAGCTACTAGGTGATCTATTCTGGAGATTGTCCCTGTGCCCTTGAAAAGGATGTGTATTCTTTCTTTTAGGATAGAAGGTTCTGAATATATCTGTTAAATCCATTTGGTACAGTGTGTCATTCAAACCCACTGTTTCCTTGTTGTATTTTTGTTTGGGTGATCTGTCCATTGATGTAAGTGGGGTGTTAAATTCCCCTACTGTTATTGTATTGTTATCATTTTCAGTTATTATTTCTTCAAAAACATTTTTTTTTGCTCCCTTTTCTTTCTCTTCTAGGATCCCTATAATGCAAATGTTTTATACCTGATGCAGTCACTAAGTTCCCTAAGACTATTCTCAATTTGCATAATTACTTTTACTCTCATTTGCTCAGCTGGATTACTTTCCAGTACCCTGCCTTCCAGGTTATTAATTCTTTCCTCTGCTTCATCTAGCCTTCTATTTATTCAATTGGTTGTATTTTTAATTTCGTTTATTGTGTTCTTCATCTCTGATTCTTTTTTATCTTTTTCTTAAAGAGTCTCACGGATGTCCTCCACTCTTTCCTCAAGTCCAGTGAGTATATTCATGATTACTACTTTAAATTCTCTATCAAGGATATTACTTATATCTGTTTTGGTTATATCTCTTCCTGTGGTTTAGTCTTATTCTTTCATTTGGGGTACATTCCTCTGTCTCCTCTTTTTGTCTAACTCTGTGTTTGTTTCTCTGTGTTAGGACATTCAGTTACTTCTCTTGCTATTGAAAGTAATGACATTATGAAGAAGTGCTCCTTTAGTACCCTGCAGTATAGTGTTCCCTCTTCCCGAGGACCTCATGCTTCAGTCAGTGTCTTCTATGTGTGTTACCTGAGCCCTGTCTCTTTTTCCTTCAGTCAGGTTGTTTGCAGAGGCTCTCTTTGCCTATTGTGGGCAGTGTTTGATCCATGGCTGGGTGCAGCACATTTTAACAAGGTGTGTGTTGGTCTTCTTGTGAAATGAGACCTGCTGCCACCATCACTGCAGGAACTGAGGTCTCAAAACACATGTGGGTCTGTTGACTGGCTGTTGGTGGGTTTTGCACTGGTCTTATGGGGTTGGGTGGCCCATGGCACTGGTTTTGAGGCAAGCATGACTGGGAAGGGCTGATCCACTGAAGCGCGAGGGATGGGGCTTGATGTAAGCAAGTTAGGAAGCAATTGTTTGTGCCATGCTGTTTCCTGCAGGTGGCCCTCTGTTTATACTAGGGATCTGGGGAGGAAAATGGCACCTGACAGCTTCTTTATTCCTGGAGGCATTTCTCCATGATCCTTACTTCTCAAAATGATGCTCTGAGATGAGTAAATCCTTCTCCCTCTTGTCTGCCCCTGGTATTTTTCAAAGTGCTGCTTCCATGCTATATCTCTGCTAGCTGTTCATCCTACTGTCTAAAAGTGGGGACTCAGCTTCCTAATGCCCTCAGGGTTCAACTAGAGCCTAGCTGCTGATTTTTAAAATTCCAGGCTTTAAGTCCCACCGGTTGTAAGAATTCATAAGATTTGGATCCTCCTGCTTTCAAGGCCAAATATTATGGGAATTTGTCTTTCTTGTGTGGGCTCCTCAGGGGTTCATTTCTAAACTACATTTTCTTTAAGTTAGTAATCTACTTTGATAAAAGGTATTGTAGCCATGATAAAAGGTATTGTTTGTGTAAATCCAAATTTGAAAATAAAATTGTAAATCAAAACAACTTTAAACTACATCAAGAGATAGATCTAATAATTATAAGACACAAAAATAAGATATTAGTCAAATTTCAGGTAATTGGTGGAAAAGGAGTAGGATATTAGAATTACAGGTAAGAGAGTAAATGATTGTTTGATTTCTTAATAATTTCTGCACTATAATAGCAATTTTCCTATTCTGAAGTGGATAGTTTTTAGTGTTTCTTCTTCTTGTATAGCCAGTAGATGACACCAAAAATTTATTGTAGTTGACACTGACTGGGCATTGGTGTCATCTAGATGTCTCTAAATTAATTTATCATAGTTTCAGTTTTTAATCTTTTTAAAGATGAGTAATTGGAACTTTATTTATATTTTCAGTTGCAAAGGGTTCTACTTTTCTGTGTACACAAGAAGTGAATATGCATAATGATGATTTTGGAAACTGTAGAAGAGACTCTTGTAATTTTAGGTGTGTATTTAGCAAATTATACCTTTTCCAGTTGTGTTTGTGTGTTTATACAGCAAAGAGCTGTTTAATACAAATGAGAAATAAATGCATTATATACAGATCAATATTTATGTTGCATTTCCTAAGTTTTTTTGTTTTGATTAGCTTTGGTGTTATGATCTGTAACATATTCAATTATCCTCGTATTTTGAACTGTTATTTCCCTTATATTGTTGTCTTTATGTGACATTTAGATAACTTTTTCTGCCTTATTGCCAGGGATATACTTTGTGGAAAAATAGTTTGTCACTGGACACGTTTAGAAGTAATACCATTTAAAAAATTTGATATTCAGTATACTTACATGGAAGGCCATCTGTGTGTCTCTGCATATTTAAGAATACCAACAGCACATGTAACAGAAGATTATACCTATACGTCAGATGGCACTATGTGTGGTCCAAATATGGTAAATAAAAATTTGACTTGATTATATGTGGTGTGTGGGTGTCTGTGTGTATGTGCACACGCACACATATGAAATAGAAACAGAGAAGACCTTAACATTTGTTATTATAATTAATATTACAAATTTTGGTTACTATATCATGACCTTAAGATTTAAAGTTCAGAATTTCTGTTGGTCGAAGGAACACTTGTTTCACTATCATTTTGTTTATTATCAATTTTGCTATAGATAAACTTGTTTTCTCATACTTGAGAATATTAGCTTCTTCATTAGGCTAGGATCTGGTCTGCAAAATTTTATATAAACCACAAAAAAGAATCAAGTAATACAGCAAAAAAAAGTAGGTGAAAACAATCTGAATAATAAGAACAACAAAGAAAACAAAAATAGCCAAGTATTTAGTCTTGCAATAATTGACATGGAAGAATTAATTTGGTTGTAATAAAAGTAAAACAGCTATTTGCTCATTAATCAACTCCTCTAATTGTTCTTCCAAAATCATAATAAATACTGGTTAAAAATTTGGCCCTGCCACAAGACCCAGTAATAAAATGGTGTTTAAGCTTTATTTCTTTTTCTTTTCCTTAAGAAACAAAATAAAGGATCTTTACTACCATTGAAAAATTGGTTGACTAATGTAAAACACTACTCAAGTATCTCCTGTTTAAATTTAGATAATTTACATTTAGATACAATATTTTAAGAAATGAAAAATAGAGGAAAATGGAAATGAATAGTAAATTTATCTTAGAATGGGAATAGGTATTCTTGTATAAAAATAATGAAATAATCACAAAGGAACACATAGTGCTGATTGCCTGATAAAGTAATATGTTATCTCTTTAAATATTATTTTAAAAATGTTTACTATAAAAGTGCAAGATTAAACACATAAATTTATCAGCTAATTTAATCATTCATTAATTAGGGGGGGAAAAGCACTCAAATGGTTTATTTATGGTTTAACACACAAAAATAATTCGATCTTTGTCCCTGATTTCTGGCACAGAGCTCCTAAACCCCTTGGAATTTCCTCAGTAATAGGAATGTGGGGTTTTTTTGTTTTTTCATCTTTGTTGTTATTCATAAAGAGCCTCTTCCAATCAACCTAAATTTATGCTAATGAAGTGACAGGATGAGGCCTCTAGATAACTTTATGATGGAGCTGATCACTAGTAAGCCCAAGTGATTAAAGAGTTGTAACTTTCAGTTTCATCATAAGTTTCAGAAAGGGAAGTAGTGTGGCTAGAGATTGAACACTATAAAAACTTTTGAACAATGAGATTTTTGTGCTTCTAGGTTGTTGAAATAAATACAAACTACATGAATATCCAGTTACTATTTTTGTCTAATTAAATAGGAGTTGAAAATAATAATTGATGAGAAGCATAACTTAATATCATCCAAAAACAAATATAAATTAACACATACTTTCTGGAAAGTGATTTAGAAATGTGTATGGAGTCAAATAGATTGTTACACATTTTTGTTGATTATTAAAAATTATTTATTATTTTTAATTGACATATAATTGAAATATAACATTACCTTAGTTTCAGGTGTACAACATAGTGATTCAATATTTGTGTATATTGTGAAATGACACTACAAGAAGTCTAGTTAACATCCATTACCATACATAGTTACAAACATTTTTTTATTATTTTGACAATGTTCAAGTTTTACTCTCAGCGAGTTTTAAATATGCAATAGTATTATTAACTATAGTTATCATTGCTTATTTATTTTATAACTGAAAGTTTGTAATTTTGGCCCCATTCACCCATTTTATCCACTCTCAAATCCCCACCATTGGCAACTACCAATCTGCTCTCTGCATCTATGAGCTTGGATTTTGTTGTTCTTTAAATTATACATACAACTAAGATCACACAGTATTTGTCTTTCTCTGTCTGACTTATTTCAATCAACTAGTGTTCTCAAGGTCCCTTCATGTTGTCAAAAATGGCAAGATTTAATTCTTTTGTATGGATGAGTAACATTCCATTGTGTATATTTGCGACATTTGCTTTATCCATTCATCAATGGACACAGGTTGCTTACATATCTTGGCTACTGTAAATAATGCTGCAATGAATATGAAGGTGAATATATATTTTTGAATTACATGTTTTCATTTATTTTGGATAAATATTCAGAAGTGGAATTGCTGTATCATGTGATGTTTCTATTTTTAATTTTTGTAAAAACTTCCATTCTATTCTATCTATTCTATCATACTATTTTCTTTACGTTTCTGCCAATAGTACACAAGGGTTCCCTTTTCTCTACATCTTCACAAACATTTGCTATTGCTTTTTGGCATGATAGAAGCCATTCTAAGATCCTAGGAGAATAGGAGAAAGAATTTAAGGATGGAAAAGTATTTCAGGGAATAATGCTCAGCATAAATACCCAGATACAAAAAGCAAAGAACATCTTATAGTATGAACCCAGTGAAATCCACAGCAGAGTACAGCATAATGAAATTTCTGAAAATTAAAGACAAAGAATCTTAAAAGTAGTGAGAGTGAAATAACATGTGCAAGAAAAGTACAATTATAATGGTGACAATTAAAATAAAACATGCATATGCCACAGAAGATTGCCATGCTGGTTTGTTCCACTCCCACATGGAACCACTAAAACCTTTACAGATCACTCATCTCTCCAGTAGTGATTCTCTCTCTTCCTGGGAAAGTCTGATCATTAGCCTATGCCCCACTGGCTAATGTCCCCATGGAGGGAAGACAAAGAAAAGAGTGAGGGAGGAAGGAAACTGAAGGGAAGGAGAGGGAAGGAAAAGGAAGGAAGGAAAGATGGAAGGAAGGAAGGAAGGAAGGAAGGAAGGAAGGAAGGAAGGAAGGCAGGCAAACCTAACTTTTCCTACTTGGTTCTGTAGGAGCTTTCAGCTGACTTGAGTTTTTACTCCCACACCATTTTTAATTTAAAAACAAAAAACAAAAACAAACAAACAAAAAAGCAACTGGAGTAGAATTTAGTGATTCATCAGTTGCACATAACACCGAGTGCTCTACTCCAGAAACCAATATTGCACTGTATATTAACCTAAAATTAAAAACAAACACCCTCACCCCCAAGTAATTGGCAGTCTTCTCCATGTAATGGGTTTGTCACATGACAGTCTTCATCAAGGAACTGGCTTTTAGGTCATGGCACTTCCAGTAGTTTAATTGGATAGTGACTCTCCTAGAGAATAGACTTGAAAAGCCCAAATTCTAGTCATCATTAATTCAATTGCTTTAGGAAACAAAATACCTTTCTAAAGTTAACCCCTGGGGATGAAAGTGTTGTGTTGACTGCATTTTGTAATTGAGAAAAAGAAAAGGTGAGTAGTGAATATGAGAGCTGACCTACTTCTGTGGTTTTGCGGACATTTACATGGATAATTCCACATTTTAGCCTCCCTGCCCAACCTGCCCTTTTGGTTCTTCCTCCTCTGCTTTTCCTTATTACCCTGAGGCTGCAGATCCCCCAGAGCATTGTGAGGCTGATCAACCAGGCTCTCTCCTTTACCATTGTATTTGATGTGGCTGCTTCCTAGCTTCATTTTATCCCTCAGTGGCCTTCATTTTATTTTGAAATCCCAGGAAGTTCTTAAATCTCTCATCTTCTAATTGCCTTGTTCTGATTCTCCTTTTCTCACATTAATTAGGGAAAGGGGAGCAATTGTGAGTGCCATGCCTGTGAATTTGAATTTGAATTATTCATCAGATATACTTTATTTTCATTTGCTATTCTGCACTGTTCAGTTGGTTTCAGTGTGGTTTGAAAGAAAAGATGTCTTTACCTTACTCTCATTAACTGTGGATCCTTTGTAAAAATTATCTTGATAACAAGAGACAGAGAGAGAGGGGAGACTTTATATCTTCTTTATTATCATGAAGAAAAGAAAGTCTCTTATTAGTCAGAACAAAATTTTAAATAAAACACATGTATTTAATAGCAAAAAGTATACTGCATAGAGATAAGCATTATTCCAATAATACAAGTTTGCTTAAAATTGGATATGATAGAAAGCTTTTAAGATTTTTTTTATTTATAAGACTTAGGAGAATAGTTTATCAAATTGATTTCTAGCTCACTTAGCTAGGGTAGGGAAGATAAACACATCTCAGCACATTCATTTCAAACTTGAGAAAAGGGGCATTTAACTGTCCAAAATTAGATAAGCTAATCAATGAATAAATAAATGAAATTAATTGTCTTTTAAAAAAAAAAACTCATACCTGGGACTATAAGAAAATATGCTTAGATAATCCAGGCATTTCTCATTAGGAATATATATTTACTTTTTTTTTTTTTCCTTGAACCATGATGTGCTGCTTCTGGGACACTATTTGTGTCTCTTGTTCAAAGAAGGAAGTCTTAGGACGCTTGGGTGGCTCAGTCGTTAAGCATCTGCTGTTGGTCCAGGACCTGATGCCAGGGTCCCTGCTCCACTGGGAGTCTGCTTCTTCCTCTCCCACTCCCCCTGCTTGTGTTCCCTCTCTCACTGGCTGTCTCTCTCTCTGTCAAATAAATAAATAAAATCTTAAAAAGTAAAAAAAAAAAAAAACAAAGAAGGAAGTCTTGTAGGTTAGTTTATATTCAAAACATCATCCCAACCATTGCCCAGGGCTAAGTACTTTTATAGTGTCTCTTACTTTTGCTGTCATTACAAAAGAGCCAACTACAAATTGATCTGTTTACTTCTTTTCTTGCTGGCTTCATCAGAGCACTTGCAGTTAATGAACAAGCTGATATTCTTTCCTTTATGAAGATTGGTTAATGGTGATAGAAAATAATGATTTTTAAGACTATTCATCATATAGTGAAATTCTATCAGATAACTTGAGAAAAGCCAGCAGATAATTTTTTACACTCCCCTAAAGATATTCTAATTAAATTAAAATTAACATAGAGCATACATAGAAATCTGGTCAAATAAATAATAATTAAATCGGTATCTTGTATTTAGTGAGGATTTACTACGTGATAGGCACTGCTTTTGTTCCTTTATGTCTAACAAATGATTTCATCCTCATAACCTACACTTTTTAAGAATTTGGGTATAATTGCTATTCCAAATTCAAAGATGGATAAGTGGAGGTATGGGGGATTAAATAACTTGCTTTAGTGCAAACGTGAAAGGTAAGAGATATTGTCATTAAAGCTGGAAAAAATTAAAAATATAAAAAATGACAAAAACACTGTTATTTAACATTGATCAATGTGGTTCTGTGACTAAAGGAGTTCTTGCACTGAATATTGGCTGTTGATAACTTGTGCATGAATTTAAAAAGAGATTTATTATCATCAAATATGAAATGAGGATAAAAATATTTCCTTTGAGTATATATGAGTATGTATTATAAAAATACATAAAGAGTGCAAAGATAGATCCAAGCTCATTACAAATGGTCAGTACAACTTGGCTATTTTTGTTCTTATACCAATTAATATCAGTATATCAATAAACTCACAGCTGTGCTCTCTCATAGGAAAGAAATAGTATCTCATTTCAAAATTTTATATTTGATAAAGTAATAACATACCATTTGGACTCCCAAGTTCTTGTTTTAGAATGAGTAGATTTCATGAAATCCAGATTCATATTATGTATGTATTTTATATGAAATATAAATATAAAATATATTGTGCATTTAATTTTTATACCAAGTACAATTGCCCAACTCTTGGCTTTACATTTACGGTTTCTGTTATTTGTTGTTTTAACATTTTAGTATTGTGACCAGGGACGTTGTTCTCCTATTTCATACACACAGAGAGAAAATTGCGACTCAAATGTAAATTGCAGTGGACATGGGGTATGTAATGGTTATTTCATTTCTAAGTTTGGCTATTTTAATTTATGTCAGTAACATTGTCCAAGATAATGAGGTCTAGAATTATTTGATATAGAAATTACTTTGAAAATTTGCAGTTAAAATAAGGAAAGTAGATTCCATTACTTATACATATGTATATGATTTGTGTGTTCAGTCACATTGTTATAGGCCTCATGAGCTTTGAACTTTCTACAAAAATGGAATATGAAATAAATTCATTTCTAAATTGAATTTATTAAGGATTACACATACACATTTAGCATACATGTAAATATTGCTTGTGATTGAGTGTATGTGTACCGATAAATATTTGAAAACACACAGTATATTTATAGTACATGTATTATAATCTAATGTTTTTGTGAGAGCAGAGTTTCTTGTCTATTCAGATCTTGTTCACCCTTTAGTGGCTTCAATTTCTTTCCCTGTATGTCTCTTCCATACTATATTTTAAAAATCATCCAGTGATGGACTTTTGGATAATGTTAATTTTCACTTAGCTATTGTAAGTAGTGGGAAAATGGGCATTATGGTACAGTCACCTTTGCACATTTATCTGACTTCTTAAATTGTTAATGAAATATGTGAGTGGCTACATTTATGCACCATTTAAATTTTTATAAATATTATGTTGTCTTTAAGGAATATTATACCAGTTTTTGCTCCCACCTGTCACGTATAAAAATATGCATTTCCTCAAATTCTGGCCAGACTAGCATCTCAGTTTTTTTAAATCACATTTAACATGCTAAATCCATTGTTAATTTATATTTATTTAATGATACAGTTTTTAAGCACAATACATTTTTGGTCATATTTGCCATTTGTATTTTTATTTGTCCATCCATTGTGAAATTATCTACTAAGGAATAGAAATTATGTAAACTTTGTTTTTCGGAACATTCATTTGGGCTTTAACTTTGTGGCTGGTGTCTCTTGCCATATTGATGCTTCATATTTTATATAATAATCCAGGAATAAAGCAACCTACCTGCATGTCTTGTATCAAAATTTTCTTCCCAGTCACTTACATGCCCTATTAACAGTTTCTTTTCTATTTCTTTCTTTTCTTATTTAAATATAATTTAATTTTTAATTTAATTTTTGCATGAACCTACTTCTAGATTCTCTAGTCTGCTTCTGATCCTTCTTTCAATTCATCCACCGGTCACATTTGGAGATATTTTCCAGCCTTCCTATTTCTAGCAAAATACATTTTTGTATCTGTATCTCCTTAAGCAAACTTCTCCTTTTGGTTTTCCCCCCATTTTTTTGGTAAAAGTTTATTTTTATAACAGCTATTTTTTAACTTAGCACAATTCAAAATAAACTTTAACTCTTACTATTTTATATGTTTTTATTGAAATATAGTTGGCATACAATATTACATTAGTTTCAGGTGTAAAATAATGATTCAACAACTCTGTACATTATGCTATGCTCACCACAAGTGTAACTCCCATCTGCTATTACAATATCATTGACTATATTCCCTATGCTGTACTTATCACCCCCATGACTTATTCATTCCATAACTGAAGCCTGCATCTCCCACTCTCCTTCACCCATTTTGCCCCTTCCCACTACTACTTCACTTTCTGGTAATCACCAGTTTGTTCTCTGTATTTATACGTCTAATTCTGCTTTTTTGTTTGTTTATTCATTTTATTTTTTAGATTCCACATATGAGCGAAATCATATATTTGTCTTTCTCAGTCTGACTTACTTCACTTAGTACAATACCTTCTAGGTCCATCCATGTTGTCACAAATGGCAAGATACCTCTCTCTCTCTCTTTATGGCTGAGTAACATTCCATTGTGTGTGTGTGTATACATATATATATATACCACATCTTTACCCATTCATCTACTGATAGCCCCTTAGATTGCTTCCATATCTTTGCTACTGTAAATAGTGCTGCAAGAAACATAGGAGTGCAATATACCTTTTCTAATTAGTGTTTTTGTTTTCATTGGGTAAAAGTAGTTTTAGAATTACTGGATTGTATATATTTCTATTTTTATTTTTTGGAGGAACCTCCATACTATTTTTGACAGTGACTGTACCAATTTACATTCCCACCAACTGTGCACATGGTTCTCTTTTCTCCACATCCTCACCAATACTCGTTTTTTCCGGTTTTGATACTAGCCATTCTGAACTGGTGTGAGTTGATACCCCACTGAGGTTTTGATTTACATTTTCCTGATGATTAGTATAGTTTTTTGGTTCATAATTTTATGTTTTTCTGGAATAAGGCATTTCAGTTGTATCAAGAAGGATATCTACTTTTATTTAAAAAATTAATGAGACAAAAGAAAATCTCTATGACATTTGAAAGGCATAATTGCAGTAAATTGCATGGGAATTTATTGTATTACATTTTATTTTAAAAAATATTGCCACATTAAACAAAAACCACCTACAATATATAAATAACAATATTTCAATAATTTACATTGACTAACAATGAGAGTAATGCATTTAACTTTTATGTTGTACATAAAATGTTATTTTTAATTTGGTTTTGATTTCAGGTTTGCAATAATTTGCTTCATTGTCACTGTGATGTTGGATATTCTCCTCCACGTTGTATACCATCACGAAAATCACCAGGAGGAAGTATCGATGACGGGTTTTGGGGAAGTTAGTATCTAGATGAGTGTGCTTCAAGGAGCTTTGTGTACTTAGAGAAATGGTCTACATCTCCACTGAACATGTGGCTATATAGCACCTGATATATGGGTAGTGCAACTACGAAACTAAAATTTCCATTTTATTTTACTTAAATTTAAGCAGCTACTTGTAGCTTAGTGGCAACTATATTAAACAGTACAGCTCTATATCTTACTGCCCATCAAAATTTTGTATATGCTTTTAATTCCAATCAAGAAGTGAACATTTTAATAGACCTCTCTTTAATTTTAACCATGGTTACCAAAAACATTTCTATATATACAGCAGAATTTTCTAGATAGGTATAGTTAAATCATACAAAGGTGGTAGTTTTATTATATACTCCGCATATTCCCAGGATGTTAATTATCATGATGTACTAGTTCACAACCAAGTCACATGTTTTAAGTTTCCTTTTTCAAAAGGGAAAAGTAATCAGATCTTCCATATCCATAGCATATGGATGGTAGATGGTACAAACCATTTAAAAATTTTATTTGGTGAACATTCATGAACAAATATATTTGTTTTTTCTAAACTTCACAATGTATAAATCTTAAAAGAGTATAATTTCAGTAATGTGTTTACATCATTTGCATTTTTACTTTATATTTTTATATATGTTGTAATCTGACAGTACATTATTATATTTGCCTTAAATAGGCAAAGGAATTTTAAAGATTTTTAATATAAATATTTACATTTACTCACCCATTTAAAGTTTTTTAATATATTTACATTTACTCATCCATTTACAGTTTTCTTTTATTATTTTTAATTATTTTTAATTTTTTATGTTATGATAGTTACCATATAATACATCATTAGTTTTTGATGAATGTTCCATGATTCATTGTTTGCATAGAACACCCAGTGCTCCATGCAATACATTCCCTTCTTAATACCCATCACCGGGCTAATGCATCCTCCCACTTCCCTCCCCTCTGAAACCCTGTTTGTTTCCCGGAGTCCAGAGTCTCTCATGGTTTGTCTCCCCCTATGATTTTCACCCCTTCATTTTTCCCTTCCTTCTCTGAATGTCCTCCATGTTATTCCTTATGTTCCACAAATAAGTGAAACCATATGATAATTGTCTTTCTCTGCTTGACTTATTTCACTTAACATTATCTCCTCCAGTCCCATCCATCTTGCTGCAAATGTTGGGTAATCGTTCTTTCTGATGGCTGAGTAATATTCCATTGTATATATGGACCATATCTTCTTTATCCATTCATCTGTTGAAGGGCATCTCAGCTCCTTCCACAGTTTAGCTATTGTGGACAATGGTGCTATGAACATTGGGGGGCATATGGCCCTTCTCTTCACTACGTCTGTATCTTTGGGGTAAATACCCAGTAGTGCAATTGCTGGTCATAGGCTCGCTCTATTTTTAGCATTTTGAGGGACCGCAACACTGAATTCCAAAGTGGTTGTACCAACTTGCATTTCCACCAACATTATAAGAGGGTTCCCCTTATTCCACAACGTCTTCAACATTTGTCATTTCGTGCCTTGTCAATTTTTGCCATTCTAATTGGTGTAAGGTGGTCTCTCAATGTGGTTTTGATTTGAATTTCCCTGATAGCTGATGATGTTGAACATTTTTTCATGTGTCTGTTAGCCATTCGTATGTCTTCACTGGAAAAGTGTCTATTCATATCTTCTGCCCATTTTTTGATTTGATTATTTGTTTCTTGGGTATTGAGTTTGAGAAGTTCTTTATAGATCTTGGACCAGCCTTTTATCTCTAGTTTCATTTGCAAATATCTTCTTCTGTTATGTAGGTTGCCTCTTAGTTTTGTTGACTGTTTCCTTCACTGTGCAGATATTTTTTTTATCTTGATTAAGTCCCAAAAGTTCATTTTCTCTTTTGTTTCCCTTGCCTTTGGAGACGTGTAATGAAAGAAGTTGCTGTGGCCGATGTCGAAAAGATTATATCAATGTTCTCCTCTATGATTTTGATGGATTCCTGTCTCATCCAGGAGGTCTTTCATCCATTTGGAGTTTGTTTTTGTGTATGGTGTGAGAAAGTGGTCAAGTTTCATTCTTCTGTGTATAGCTGTCCTATTTTCCCAGCACCATTTATTGAAGAGACTGTCCTTTTTCCACTGGATGTTTTTTCCTGCTTTGTCAAAGATTAGTTGACCATAGGGTCGAGGGTCCATTTCCGGAGTCTGTATTCTTTCCCATTTTTCTATGTGTCTGTTTTTGTTCCATTACCATTCTGTCACAGCTTTGTAGTATAGCTTGAAATCTGGCAACGTGATGCCCCTAGCTTTGCTTTTCTTTTTCAGCATTTCCTTGGCAATTTGGGGTCTTTTCTGATTCCACACAAATTTTAGGATTGTTTGTTCCAGCCCTTTGAAAAATGTCATTGGTATTTTGATAGGGAAGGTGTTGAAAATGTAGATTGCTCCAGGTAGCATAGACATTTTAACAATGTTTATTCTTCCGATTCATGAACATGGAATGTTTTTCCATCTTTTTGTGTCTTCTTCAATGTCTTTCATCAATGTTCTGTAGTTTCTAGAATATAGATCCTTTACCTCTCTGGTTAAGTTTATTCCGAGATATCTTATGGTTTTTGGTGCTATTTTAAAAAGAATCGATTCCCTAATTTCTCTTTCTTCAGTCTCATTGTTAGTGTATAGAAATGCAACTGATTTCTGAGGATTGATTTTGTATCCTGCCACATTACTGAATTGCTGTATGACTTTTAGTAATTTGTGGGTGGAGTATTTTGGGTTTTCCATATAAAGTATCATGTCATCTGTGAAGAGAGAGAGTTTGACTTCTTCTTTTCCAATTTGAATATGTTTTATTTCTTTTTTTTTCTGATTGCTGTTGCTAAGACTTCTAATACTATGTTGAACAATAATGGCAGGAGTGGCGTCTTTGTCGTGTTCCTGATCTTAAGGGAAAGGTTCTCAGCCTTTTCCCATTGAGAATGATATTCACTGTAGGCTTTGCATAGATGGTTTTTATGCAATTGAGCAATGTACTCTCCATGCCTACACTCTGGAGGGTTTTCATCAGGAAAGGGTGCTGTATTTTGTCAAATGCTTTTTGTGCATCAATTGAGAGGATCATATGGTTCTTGTCTCTTCCTTTTTTTTTTTTTTAAGATTTTTATTTATTTGACAGAGAGAGCAGAAGAGCACAAGCAGGGGGAACAGTAGAGGGAGAGAGAGAAGCAGGCTCCCCGCCGAGCAGGGAGACCAATGTAGGTTTGGTTCCAGGACCCTGAGATCATGGCCCGAGCCAAAGGCAGGTGCTTAATCTTCTGAGCCACCCAGGTGCCCCTCTTTTCTCTTCTACTATTAATGTGTTGTATCACACTGATTGATTTGTGAATGTTGAACCACCCTTGCATCCCAGGGATAAACCTCACCTGTTGTGATGGATAATCCTTTTAATGTACTGTTGGATCCTATTAGCTAGGATCTTGTTGAGAATTTCGGCATCCATATTCTTCAGGGATATTGGTCTGTAATTCTCCTTTTTGATGGGTTCTTTGCCTGGTTTGGGGGTGAAGGTAAGTCTGGTCACACAGAATGAGTTTGGAAGTTTTCCTTCTGTTTCTGTTTTTTGAAACAGCTTCAGTAGAATAGGTATTATTTCTTCCTTGAATGGTTGGTAGAATTCTCCAGGGAAACCATCAGGCCCTGGAATCTTGTTTTTTGAGAGGTTTTTATCACTGCTTCAATCTCATTACTGGTTATTGCTTTATTCAGGTTGTCAGTTTCTTCCTGTTTCAATCTCAGTAGTTTATAGGTTTCCAGGAAGGCATCCATTTCTTCCAGGTTACTTAATTTATTGGCATACTGTTGTTGATAATAATTTCTAATAATTGTTTCTATTTCCTTGGTGTTAGCCGTGATCTCTCCTCTTTCATTCATAATTTTATTAATTTGGGTCCTTTCTTTTTTGTTTTGAATAAGTCTGGTCAGTAGCTTATCAATCTTATTAATTCTTTCAATGAACAAGCTTCTAGTTTTGTTGACCTGTCTACCATATTTCTGGTTTCTACTTCATTGATCTCTGCTCTAATCTTAATCAGTTGTCTTTTTGTGCATGTCTTAGGCCCGTTCTTTTGTTCCATCTCCAGCTGTTTAAGGTTTAATATAAGGACTGCATTTTAAATTTTTTTATTCTTTTGAGTGAGGCTTGAATGGCTAGATATTTCCCCCTTAGGACCACCTTTGCAGTGCCTCATAGTGTCACAGTGTCATATCGAAAATGATGTGTTTTCATTCTCATTGGTTTCCATAAATTGCTTTAGTTCTTCTTTGATTTCCTAGTTTACCCAATAATTCTTTTTTTAATGTTTTTTTATTATATTATGTTAGTCACCATACAGTACATCCCTGGTTTTTGATGTAAAGTTCCATGATTCATTAGTTGCGTATAATACCCAGTGCATCATGCAATACGTGCCCTCCTTACTACCCATCACCAGCCTATCCCATTCCCCCACCCCCTCCCCTCTGAAGCCCTCAGTTTGTTTCTCAGAGTCCATAGTCTCTCATGCTTCATCCCCCCTTCTGATTACCCCCCCTTTCTTTATCCCTTTCTTCTCCTACAGATCTTCCTAGTTCTTATGTTCCCTAGATGAGAGAAATCATATGATAATTGTCTTTCTCTGCTTGGCTTATTTCACTTAGCATTATCTCCTCTAGTGCCGTCCATGTTGCAGCAAATGTTGAGAACTCGTTCTTTCTGATAGCTGAGTAATATTCCATTGTATATATGGACCACAACTTTTTAATCCAGTCATCTGTTGAAGGGCATCTTGGCTCCTTCCACGATTTAGCTATTGTGGACAATGCTGTTATGAACATTGGGGTATATATGGCCCTTCTCTTCACTACATCTGTATCTTTGGGGTAAATACCCAGTAGTGCAATGGCTGAGTCATAGGGTAACTCAATTTTTAACTTTTTAAGGGAACTCCACACTGTTTTCCAGAGTGGTTGTACCAACTTGCATTCCCACCAACAATGTATGCCCTTTCTCCACATCCTCTCCAACAATTGTTTTTTCTTGCCTTATCAATTTTTGCCATTCTAACTGGCATAAGGTGGTATCTCAGTGTGGTTTTGATTTGAATTTCCCTGATGGCTAATGATTTTGAACATTTTTTCATGTGTCTGTTAGCCATTTGTATGTCATCATTGGAAAAGTGTCTGTGCATATCTTCTGCCCATTTTATGATTTGTTTATTTGTTTCTTGTGTATTGAGTTTGAAGTTTGAGAAGTTCTTTGTAGATCTTGGATACCAGTCTTTTATCTATAGTATCATTTGCAAATATATTCTCCCATTCCGTGGGCTGCCTCTTAGATTCCTTGGCTGTGCAGAAGCTTTTTATCTTGATGAAGTCCCACAAGTTCATTTTATCTTTTGTTTCTCCTGCCTTTAGAGATGTGTCATGAAAATGTTGCTTTGGCCGATGTCGTAGAGATTGCTGCCTATGTTCTCCTCTAAGATTTTGACCTCACATCGAGGTCTTTCATCCATTTGTAGTTTATTTTTGTGTATGGTGTGAGAGAGTGGTCAAGTTTCATTCTTTTGCATGTACCTGTCCAATTTTCCCAATATGTACCCAATAATTCTTAAGCAGGATGGTCCTTAGATTCCAAGTGTTTGAGTTTCTTCCAAATTTTTTCTTGTGGTTGAGTTCCAGTTTCAAAGCATTGAGATCTGAGAATATTAAGGGAATAATCTCAGTCTTTTGGTATTGGTTGAGACCTGTTTTGTGACCCAGTATATTGTCTATTCTGGAGAAAGTTCCATGTGCCTTCAAAAAGAATGAGTACTCTGTTGTTCTAGGGTGGAGTGTTCTGTATGTATCTATGAGGTCCATCTGGTCCAGTGTGTCATTCAAAGCTCTTGTTTCTTTATTGATTTTCTGCTTAGATGATCTTTCTATTGCTGAGAGTGGAGTGTTGAGGTCCTCTACTATTAACGTATTGTTGTCTATATGTCTTTTCATTCTGATTAACATTGGCTTTTGTATTTGGCTGCTCCCCTGTTGGGGGCATAGATTTTGTAATTCTTAGGTCCTCTTGTTGGATACACCCTTTAAGAATAATATAGTGTTCTTTGTATCTCTAATTACTATCTTTAGCTTAAAATCTAATTTGTTTGCAAATATAAGAATTGCTACCCCAGTTTTCTTTTGAGGTCCGTTGGCATGAAAAATTTTTCTCCATCTCTTCACTTTCAGTCTGGATGTATTTTTAGGTTCAAAATGAATCTCTTTAAGCAGCATATGAATGGGTCATGTCTTTTCATCCAAATCTGCAACCCTGTGGTGTTTTATGGGAGCATTTAGGCCATTCACATTGAGAGTGATTATTGAGAGATATGATTTTAATGTCGTCATGTTGCCTGTGAAGTCCTTGTTTCTATAGATTGTCTTTGTAAATTTCTGTTCTGTATCACTACTGGGGTCTTTCTACTTTTATAGAACCCCCCCCTTAATATTTCTTGTAGGGCTGGCTTGGTGGTCATACATTCTTTCAGTTTTTGCAGGTCTTGGAAATTTCTTGTCTCTCCATCCATTCTGACTGATAGCCTTGCTGGATATTGTTTATCCTTGGCTGCATGTTCTTCTCACTTAGTGCTCTGAGTATGTTTTGCCAGCCCTTTCTGGCTTGCCAGGTCTCTGTAGACAGGTCTGACGTTATTATGATGTTCCTCCCTCTGTATGTGAGGAATCTCTTCCCCCTCACTGCTTTCAAGATTGTTTCCTTGAATCTAAGATTTGTGAATTTTACTATTATGTGACATGGTGTTGTACTGTTCTCACTGATTTTGGGAGGGTTCCTCTCTGCCTCTTGGACATGAATACTTTTCTCCTTCACCAGATTAAGGAAGTTCTCAGCTACAATTTGTTCAAATATCTCTTCTAGATCTTGCTCTTTCTACACCCCCTCGGGAATGCTGATAATTCTGACATTGGACTGTTTCACTGAGTCAGTAATCTTGGATAGCTTTTTGTCATGAAGATGGAGGTTTTTTCCCCCATGTTAACTCTCTTTCCTTCTTTTCTATCATCTCATCCTCTAACTCACTAATTCATTCTTCTACCTCATTTACCCTGGCAGTCAGAGCATCCAGTTCAGACTGCATTTCACTCATAGAATTCTTAATTTCTGCCAGATTCATTCTCATTTCAGCCCTTAGAGATTGTATATTTTCATTAATATTTTTCTCAAGCCTATACATCATCTTGATAATTGTTACTCTGGACTCCATTTCTGACAACTTGGTTATACCCATATCCATTAGTTCTGTGGCAGAGGCCACAGTCTCTGTTTCTTTCCTTTGTTGGGGGTTCCTCCTCTTTGTCATTCTGATAAGGTATGGTTGTGGGGATGTACAGAGTCCAAATTATTAACCAGGACCCAAGCTAGATGCATGTGTTTTATAGGGACCTTAGGGATGTGGGCTTCTGGTTTTTTCAGCCTTCTTTTTTCAGCCTGCCACACTGATACTCAGGCAACCCTAGCAGGGTTGCCCTGCCCCCTGTGTGTGTGGGGGGCGGGAGGATGGGCACAGTGAGAACTGTTTTTTCCGGGCTTTTGTTCTCTGGTGGCTTTCCCTGGTGTGTTTCTGTACTCTTCTGAGAGTCATAGCAGCAGTCATCATATGCCAACCTCTGTCTCAGAACAGAGAGATCACAATCTGGTCTTCACTGAGCTCTCCAGGCCACACTGACTCCGTTTCTGTTGGTGCTGTTAAAAACCTGCAGCCTCCTGGGTTGTGCACCCCACAGCTGCTCTCCCAGTCCTCGCTCCCAGGGTCAGCACGTCTCTGCCCTTTGTGCTTCTAAAACCGCCAGCTGCCCTCAGTTCTAGCATGTGTTCCCAAGCTCCCAGTTTCAGTCTAGTTTCCCTGCTGTTACAGTCTGTTAGTGCAGCTGCTCCCCAGTGTAGAAGGCTTTTGCCTTCCTGTCACCCAGTGAGGTGGATCCCTTCCCCTTCCATTTATCTTCTGATATCTGCATGCAGACTCTTGACTCCCTGCTTTGTACCTCTATACCCATGCTGGAGATATTCTGTTTGTAGAGATCCAGATATATCTTCTTACTTCTCAGGCTGATTTTGTGGGTGTTCAGGATGGTCTGGTAGATATCCAGCTCGATTCAGGGGCCCGGTTGAAATAGGGTCCCCTACTCCTCTGCCCTCTTTCCCCTCCTCTGTTGCATTGATTCCCAGGTGCCTTTGCCTGGAGGAATTGCACTCCCTTTGCCAGGGGTGGGCTTAGTGTAAGTGGCTCTGGATTGAACCATGTGTTGCTGGTTTGCTCCCTGAAGGTTTTTAGCACTGATGGGTGGGATAAAAATGGTGATGCCTTGATCTCTAGCCCCTGAGCTGAAAGTTTGCTTCCCTCACTCTTCAGTGAACCCTCACAGAAAAGCAGTCACTCTTGTCTCCCTAGTTTCCACTGGAACTCTGCATTTTCACCCAGCCTGTAACCAAGCATTTTTATCTCAGGCATCCTACCCTGTTTGAGTCCCCAAACTTTACAGATTCCTGTGGTGTAGACCCATGCCATTCCTTCCAGGGAAGGGTGGGGGTTTTTGCTGCACTTCTGCCTTTTGCTGGGCCCCTGCTCAGAGAGCAGTTGCCTCACCATACGGTGGTCACAGTTTATGGCAACACTGAGCAGAAGTCTTGTGCCTAGTCTTGCTGTTTGCAGTTGGCTTCCCTGCTCTGATGCTTGGGAACTTTGCCACATTCAGGCACCCCTTTTCTTTTTGTGGCCTGGGGATCCTGAGACCATGCTGTCCCACCTGGGATTCTGCCCTGTTTCACCACCTGAGCCTTTCAGGCAGGGATGTCTCCCACCAGAGCTGACTTCTAAAAGTTCTGATTTTGTGCTCTGCTTCTTATAATACTTCTCAGTAGCCTCCTTAAGCTGGATCCCTCCCTCCCCACCCCCAGCAGTTTATCTTCTGATACCCTTGGTCTCCACAACCTCCTACCTCGCAAAAAAGTGGTAGCTTTTATATTTGTAGAATTGCAGCAATTCTTTTCTCAGATATCTCATTGATTTTGCAACTGTTCAGAATGATTTGATGACTATCTAGCTGATTACCAGGGACCAGATGAAAATAGGGTTCCCTATTCCTCCACCATCTTAACTCTATCCAGATATTGTACATGTTTTATTTTTATTTTGTTATTTCCTTTTCTTTAGAGCAATTATAAATAAAAGTGTACACATAGAACATATTTTTATATTTATAAACATCAATCAAAATGATTAATCTTAATATTCATTGCTTCTATACGATCTAACTCCTTCCACTCAACTTTGTATACATATTTGTCCCCTTGTGAACCATATCAAATAAATGTTCATGTCCAAATGTTGTGAAAACATGAAAGGATACTATCCTAGTTCTTCTATACAATACAGAATGTTCCAGATATTTGTGATGAGATATTGCATGACAAAGTATGACTAACTGGATGAGCATATTATATTTCTTTTTTATCACTAGAAATATTCTGTTTGCTCATTGATTCTTGAGTTGGAGAAAGATTATGATAGCATCTGAAGACTCATACTATGAGATTTCATTTGTATGATGAGTTTCAATATCACCATTACAGTCCAGTGTTCTCTCTTTTTTTTTTTTGCATTTGTCTGATTAAAAATTGTAAAATGTCTCTCTCCATCAATAGTTTTTGCTTAATCATTATGGGTAGTAAAAGAAAATTTCTGAATTTTCAGTTGTGATCAATAGAAGCTAAAATAAAAAGACAAAGTTGACTCCAGGGCTTTTTTGTACCTTCTAGGAAGTTACCCAAAGTACATTACTTTGGGTAACAACATAGGAAAACTGAAATTTTTCAGTGAAATAAAACAGGGAGCCAAGAAACAAACCAATAAGGTTGTCATGATCATTCAATGAGAGAAAGAATTGTCTTTTCAACAAATCATATTGGGATAATAGGATATCAACATGCAAAAGCATGAGGATGGACCCTTACATCATATACAAAAATTAACTTCAAATGGATCAAAGGTTTAAATGTAAGAGCTAAAAGTATAATAAAATTCTTAGAAGAAAACATGGGAAGTTTTTATTACATTGAATTTGGCAATGATTTCTTGAATATGACGCCAAAGCACAGGCAACAGAAGAAAAAATAGATAAATTGGAATTCATCATAATTAACAACTGTTGTTCATCAAAAGACACAATCAACAAAAATATAACCCAGTATTTATAAATATTATATCTGAGGAAGGATTAATATGCAGAATATATGAAGAATTGTTACAACTCAACAACAAAGAAACGGTCTAATTAAAAAATAGACAAATGACTTTAATAGACATTTCTCCAATGAAGATACACAAATGGCCAATTAACACATGAAAAGATGTTTAATATCACTAATTGTTAAGAAATTGCAAATCAGAACTATGAAATTTAAATTCAAACTTATTAGGATGGCCATTATGAAAAAATTCAAAAATATCAAGTGCTGATAAGGATGTGGAGAAATTGTAACCCTTGTGCATTGCTAGTAAGAATGTAAAATGATGCAACCTCTGTGGAAAATAGTATGGTGGTTCCTCGTGAAATTAAATATAGACTTACCATATCCTGCAATTCCTCGTCTAAATATATACTCAATAGTATTGAAAGCATGGATTTTAACTGGTGTTTGTACACTCATGCTTGTAACAGCATTATTTATAATAGCTAAAAAGTACAAACATTCAAATGTCCATCGACAGATAAATGGAGAAACAAAATGTGGTATACACATATAGTGGACAGTTATTCAGCTTTAAAAAGGAGTGAATTTTTTTTTTAAAGATTTTATTTATTTATTTGACAGAGATAGAGACAGCCAGCGAGAGAGGGAACACAAGCAGGGGGAGTGGGAGAGGAAGAAGCAGAGGAGCCGAATGTGGGGCTCAATCCTGGAACGCCAGGATCACGCCCTGAGCCAAAGGCATACGCTTAACGACTGCGCCACCCAGGCGCCCCTAAAAAGGAATGAAATTTTGACACATGCTACAACATGGATGGAACTTGAAGACCTTATATTAAATATATAATTATAAAGACCTTATATTAAATATATAATTAAAATAAGTCCATCACAATAGTACAAATTTTGGATGATTCTGCTTTTATGAGATACCTAGAATAGTCAAATTCATAGAAAAAAATAGAAGGGTAGTTGTCAGAGGTTGGGTAGGGATTGGAATGGTAAATTAGTATTTAAAAGTTCAGCGTGGAGGGTAAAAAAGTTCTGGTGTTTAATGATAGTAATTATGCACACTTAAAAGTGTTTAAAATGATAAACTTTATCTATTGTGTATTTTACCACAATAAAAATTAAATTGAAGAAAAAAATCCTTTCATGATATTACCAAAAATAACATAATATTTAGGAATAATTTTGTGAAGGAAGTGTAAGATAAACACTGAAAACTAAAAATACAGTATTGACTGAGAGATCTGCATAAAATGTAAAGACATGCCATGTTCATGTAGTAGAAGTCTCAATATTGTTAATACAGAAATAATCTCCAAATTGATCTACAAATTCAATAAATTCTTAACAAACCCAAGCAGTTTTTTTGTTTTGTATTGTTTTTGTTTGTTTTTTTTTTTGCAGAAATTGACAAGATGATCCTGAAATTCATACAGAAATTCAAGGTACAGGAATGTTAAAAACAATCTTGAAAACAGTTTTCAAGAAGCCTTGAAACTGAGAACATGCTTCTTAATTCTAAAACATAATATAATGGTAAAATAATCAAGATGGTATAGTACTGTCTTAAGGATAAGGATAGACATTTTTTCATTGGCATAGAATAGAGTCCAGAAATAAAACTTCATGCTTATAGCCAAGGATACCAACACAATTTAATTGGAGGAAAGAATGGTCTTTTCAATAAATGGGAGAAGTAGATAACCATGCAAACGAAAGAAGTTAGATTGCTACATCACGACATTCATAAAAAATCTATGGATCATAGATTTAAATGTAAGAGTTAAACTTCTAAAGCACCACACACATCACTAAATTTTTGGGACCTTGGCATAGGCTCTATTTTAGAAAACACCAAAGCATAAACGAAGATAGAAACAATGGATTGATTGAACTTCACTGAAATTAAGAACCTCTGCACTGCAAATGATAACAACCAAGAAGACAAACTACCGAAGGAGAGAAAGTATTTGCAAATCATTTATCTCATATGGGACTTGTATCCAGAATACGTAAGCAATACTTACACGTTCATAATAAAAAAAGACTATTCAATTAAAAAATGGGAAGATATTTAAATATATACATCTCCATAAAAAAATATACAAATGGTCAATAAGCCTGTGAAAAGATGCTCAACATCTTAGAAAAATGCAGGTCAAAATCACAATGAGATACTGCTTTACATTCTTTAAAATAATCATAATAAAAAATACAGGCAACATGTGTTAGTGAAGATGTGGATAAATTGGGATCCTTTTGATGAACTTTGTTCAGCACTGCTCCAACTCTGGTCTCACCTTTCCACACTCAACCCAGTAAGAGCTGCTGTTGAATTAGCTTTAGGTTGTCTCATAGTGTGTGTGTGTGTGTGTGTGTGTGTGTGTGTGTTTATATCTTTCCCTTTCCCTTTAGTGCTGCACCTTGCAGATTCTAGCCATTAAGACTGTTGTGAATACTTTCCTCTGCCTCTTTAACTCAGTGGGAATTCTGTACTTTCCCTAGGACTCCCAATTCTCTGTGCTGAGATCAGTAAATTGTCCACGGGTAAAATTGGATTTTTATAAAATCAATATCATGTTTCCTTTCTTCAGATATTATAGCTTTGCATTTTTTTTGTTGCTTTCTAGAAACCATTTCTTTCATGTATTTTGTCCTATTATATATTTTATTATGAGGGCTAGTTAAGCACTATTTAATAAAAAATATTCATCATAGCTAAAGTGGAAGCCCTTTCTTCCTTAAAAAAATGGATATTGCCCAATTAATCCAATAATGATTAGGTTCAATTTCCTTACTCCTCCTTTAGAGTAATTAAGCAAATGAGAAGGAAGCTCCACTTCCAATATGATACAATTTTTAGTTAAGGTGAATTGATGGAGAGTTGACCTTTTCTGATAGATGAGGCAGGAAATGATGCTTTAAAAGTGTTGAGTTCTACCATAGCCTAAGCCCACTATACATTTGCTTAATTTTAATAGTTTTGCATATATTTGTCAATTTATTTCCTATAATACATGTAACATCCTGAGTCACTTTTAGGTAAATCACTTCTTATCAACATATAATTGGATTCTGTCTATGTCTTAAAGTTACAAAATTTTTGTCTTTTTTGGGGAGACATTAAATTCATTTGCATTTAGTATCGCCATAGTTGTTTTGGTGGTAACTCTGATTGCTTAATTTAGTGTTTTATGTATTTAGTTGCTTGGTTTATTTTGTTTAATTGGAGCAATGCTTCATAGGTTTTTCTAATTTTCTGTAATGTCTTTATAACACTTAGAGAAATATTTATTTTTCTAATTAATATAGTCAAAATTAGAATAATATCACCTTATACAGATAATATGGAAACTTAACCTAGTATACAGTCATTGTTTTTTAAAAGTAGTCATCAGTTATGTCAGTAATTTTTTATTAAATTAGTTTTAAAACACTTCTTTTTGCTTTGCTTTTTTTAATGGAAGAAATATTAGATAAGAATATCAATTTAATGTATTCTACATAGCTCATAGAAGGAAATGTAATAAAATAAAATATACTTAATAAAACACATAACAAGATTAAATATATATAAAGATTAAAAATAAATGTATGTCAGTGATATATATATATATATATACACACATACATGTAATTATGATGGACTTTGGGGACTTGTCATGGAATACAGGAAAATGCTTTTAAATTTGTTTATTTCTTCTCTTACTGTATTATTTGAATCCCTAACTTTTATATTTCAAATTACTAATATGCTTTGAATATAATTCTTGAAAAAGTTAAAAGGTACTCTCTTGTTTTCAGCTCAAGATAAGCACCTGCCTCTACAACGACGTGCTGTTTCTCGAAAAAATAGCTACTTGTTTGGTTTCTACATTTTTCTACCTCTCCTTGTTTTAGCTGTCATCATTGTTTTTAAATGGAATAAAACAAGATTTTGGAACAGAGAGGGAACAGCAACAGAAGAGTAAGTAAACTTATTATTATTTATATTTAATATTAAAATGCATTATGGGAGGAATTCAAATGTAATTCAGAATTTTGCAAGTAGGGATTCTTGGATGGATTGTGTTAATATTTAGAAATATTGAGTCTTAGTATACACCAAATTGTTTCTAAAGTTCAGTCAAGTATCCTTTATGTTCTTATAGGTCAGAAACAACTGAAGATACTCAGTAAATTCACAGGATCTTTCAAATAGAAACCCACATTGGCTATAATTGTTTCAGGAGCAATTGCTACTTTACAAGCAACCCCACTTTCCTGGCATTGACGTTGAGTTGTGCCAAGGAGATTAGTAAAGATAGAGAGGCAAACTTTGTGAATAGAATATGTAGAAGGTGAGACAAATATAAAAAGAAAATAAGATACAAAATAAAGAATACAGAACACACACTATTTTACACTTAATATTGTTCATGTGTTTCTAAAATTAGAATTAAGGTACTTGCACAGCTATTTTAATTTTTTTGGTAGAGCAGAGCTTGATTTTAATTTTTATTTTAATTAAATATAATTTACATATGACATTATATTAGTTTCAGGGGTACAACATAATGATTCAATATTTTTTATATATTACAAAACAAGCACCAAAATAAGTCTCGTTAACATTCTCACCATTCATAGTTACAAATATTTTTTTCTTCTGATGCATTTTAAGATCTATTCTCTTAACAAATTTCAAATATGCAATACTGTATTATTAGCTATAGTCACCATGCTGTATATTATTTACCCATGACTTATTTATTTTATAACTGGAAGTTCGTACTTTTGACCCCCTTCACCCATTTTGCTCTCTCTGTACTCTCATCTCTGGCAATCACCAATCTGTTCTCTGTATCTATGAATTTGCTTGTTTGTTTAGTTTTAGATTTCACATGTAAGTGAGATTATATGGTAGTTGTCTTTCTCTGTCTGGATTATTTCACTTAAACACAGCTTTTTTCTTTACCATAACACCAATACAAACCATAATTTTGCTTAGTGAATATTTAGGAAAATAAGAATGCAGAAGTAAAGATAAATAAGTCGATCTTGTTGCTCCATGTTAAAGGAAAAAGTCTCTGTTTCTTACTTGTGTAGATGGAGATAAAATAATATAAAATTTCCATCAGCATCTCCATTTCCCAAGTTAGTTCATTTTATTTCTCAACAAGTTAGTAGCAACCAGTTAAAGTCAGCATAATTTGTACAGACATTTACATAATCATTAAATTGCTATAATTTATTTCATTGAATGATGTCTGGCCTAAGTCTTCCATTGCTCTTACTTAAGACATCCTAGAAAAATCTGAATAGTTGCTAGAAACAAACCTGACGTTTGAAATAAATGTTATACTAAGGGATCATTGATCATAAATAACAAAATCTGGTCATAACAGCCTAAGTTTTAGATCAACAATAAGTGGTTTTAGGGCCACAAGTGTAAGTAATTATGTAGAGCTGAAGTCCAAAGTGATGATAATGAATTAAATATTCAGGAAATAGGTTATTCTTTCCATCACCCAGGGGCTTTATGAACGAAATCATCTCTTCTTGTCTATCAATTCTCTCCAAAATGACTGCTCTGCTTGCACATAGTCCAGCATACCTATCTCAATCCTTTCTAGATTCATTTTCAAATAAAATACAAATAATCTGTCCAAAGCCAATGCTTCTTAGTTCACATTTTCAAGAGATACAAGAAAATAGCTGTGTAAATGAATCTAAATTCAGCCAATGTTCTGTCTGGATTTATAATTCTGAGTTAGGTGTTCAAACCTGATCTGATCATCTGTGGCCAAGGAATTGTTGCCATGTCGTAGGAACCTGAACACAATGACACTCCTCTTCAACAGGAATTGCGTATGTATAGGAGCCACAGGAAAACAAAAATGGAGGCTATATAAATTCCACAGTATGTAACAATGTAGCTGAAAGATACAGAGGACTCATTAAGGACAGCAAAAAAGTGAAATCGTTATTTACATAGTTATTTGGTAGAATAATAAAATTGGAAATATGATAATTTAAGAATTTCAAGATTTGCATGTAAATCATTGTTTTAACTTTGGAGAAGCATTATCAACCATATTAATATTTCATCTTTTCTGTAGGCAAAATAGAGAAAAATACTAGATGGATATTTAAGTTTGAAATTTAAAATGCTTCATATTGTTAAAACTTAGATTAACATTAGAAAAAGACCAAATGCTAGAATATATGATCACTGAGTGGGACATGGGAAGCAAAGTAGATAGCAGTACATGGGAATGGAGTAAATAGTACAAGTCTAGTTTTTCTACTTTTCTTGATTTCCTTTAAGAATACCTGTTCCCTAACCCTAAAAGTAATGCTATTTCTTTTATACAGATTTATATCAGAAGACAGCAATAACAGCACCGTGTCATAAAGTTAAAGGTGAACTGAAGGAGTCAAATTAATTAAAATGATGTAATTCATGAAAGTTTAAAAAAAAAATACTCCACTTAAGGAAGTTATTATTCCACCATTCATCATACTGATTCTTATTTATCCATATCATATACTAAAACAAAGACTAAAAACATTTGATAATTTTGTTTTATATTAATTTAGAAATGTTAATATCGACTAATATTAGCTAGAGATTAAGCAACACTTTTGTAATGAAAATTACATTAAAGAGAATTTAAATATGTTCTTAAAATATTTATGAGCAATTATGCATCCTGCTCCCATACTTGAGGATCCTATTAGTAGATTTAAACAGATTGATTCCTGATGTTTATATTTCCTCCTCACTAAGACTCCATGGTTATTGTTATTCTCATACTAAACTGAAGAAACAGACATAAAGAATTTAAATGATTCCCTGTGTTTACAGACTTTTAGTAAGTGTTGAGCTGGGGTTTTATTTAAGACAACCAGACTCCAGGGTTTAACTCTTAAGAACTCTACAATTTTGGCACATAGCCTGATATATCTGGTGATGGGAAATGGAATTTACATTTATTGAGGATCTATTAGATGCCACCAGGCAAAATGATAAATTCACTGTCCCTCCAGGGTAGAAAGACATTTCTGACACAATGGATGATGACACCTTTTACTAATGACATATTATGTAGCTGGCTCAGCACCAGTTTGTGTTGGAGTGATGACGTGGAGGTGCTAAAAAATGAGTTTCGTTTCCAACATGTGTATGTATGTGCATACCTGTTGGAAATGCACAGAGGACTTCTGGAAGTACTCTTCCTGTAAAGTAAAAATAGACAAATTAATAGTTACTGTTTATTTCTTCACATATTCGTATTATTGTTTTCTTCTCTTTCCTTGCTGGGGATTTCCTTTTACCCATGTGAATTGTTGAAACTGTGTAAATGAAATGTGTGTGAATACCACTTTATAATATTTCCCTTTACTGGGGATTCATAGACAGTTCAGGAAAAAGAAAGTTGGGTTTAAGAATTTCATGGAGCACAGGCATAGATGGTGACACTATAAGCCGTGCTCTATATGCTAATTACTTGCTATACCTGTAGTTGCACAGTAAAATTAGATAGTTTTTATTAACAATTAAAATTTAGCATTTCTTTTTTTCTATATTTATTTTACAACAGTGACTAAACGATGTCAAAAAGCCATAGTTTGGAGAAAGAATATTACCAAGACATTCACTGTTAACTGCCCTGATCCGAGAATGAAAAAAAAAAATCTGCTAGTCTCTCCTTTTGTTATGGCTTTAAAGCTTTCAATTTCACAAACAAAAATAAATACTGAGAGTGAAATACATAGGCCTGTGTCTATTGATTCTTCTACCTGCTGTGATCCTTTAGGAGGAAATAAGCAACATCGCCTCTTTTGAACCAGGGAAGCTCTTACATCCCAAGCTGTAAGCATTCCATTGTTCACTGCTGACGCCCACCCTCAGATGCCCAGGGCCATGCTAACAGCTCCCAACTCAGAAGACACTCACAGTCCACACCTTTCCAGTACCTCATGGTTCCCTGCTCTATCCATTCCAGGCTTTGGGATATTGAGAGGAAATGATCCCCAGAACCCTCAGGTAGTCACTAACATGATTCTATGTTCAGGGAATTACTTGAACTGAGTTCCTGGTCATAGATAACTGTTCTGTCTCCAGGTGATACTTCCTTGACCTCAGGTAAATTGAGATCTAAGATATATCTTTGTTATTTGGTGAACCCAGACTTGTTAGTCCCTTTTCACTGAGCTGAGCGTTTCTGGGTAAGAATTTCTTGTTCCAATGCCCACCTCCCTATCTCCCTGTTACTGAGATGAATGCACTTCTGCATCCCTCAAAGCACTGGATAGGGAACCATCACCCTAGCTGGAGTCTAATGAGAACTTACAGAGTCTCCATCATAAACAAAGATGCTCCTGATTCAGGGGTGGGAGTACCTCACCACAGAGACCAAGAGATTCCTTTTCCAAATGTCCATCACCTGATAAATGGATAAACATTGTATGAATAGTGATCTATGCACAATGAATATTATTCAGACATAAAAAAGAATGAAACCCTGACACCTCTACAAATTGGATGAACCTTTGAAACCATTATGCTAAGTGAATAAAGCCAGTCACAAAATCCATATGTTATTCATCGGTATGAAATATCCAGAACAGGGACATTTTTAGAGACAAAGATTAGTGATTGTGTAGGGGTGGGTTGTTTAGGAGGGGCCTAAAGAGCTGGGGATGAAGGGTGGTGATAGCACACATCTATGAATATATGAAAAATCCTAAAATCATTCAACTGTACACTTTAGGGGCTGAGGTGTGTGAAAAAAATACATTATCAGGATGATTCTACCATAACTTTCCCTCATCCTCATTGCCACCAACTTATTTTAGGTCATTATGATCATTGGCCTGCCTTATTTTAATGAGAATTTCTGAGAATCCCAATGTACTACTAGCAGGTCTAAGTTTTAAGCCTGACTGGAGTTTATCGTTGCAGCTTTGACACAATTCATCCTTGCAATAGGCTGTACTGGGACAAAAGAAGGTATAGCTGAGAGGTGGGTAGAAGTTGGGTTAGGTTTTGGATTATGTGTGGTTTAAGATTTCTCTTAGAACATTCAAAGACAGTTGCATGCTCTTGTCCACCTGGGACACATTTCCTGTTTGTCTTGCTGCCCTTCCCACCTCTACAGCTTCCCTGCTAGTGCTTAGAGTAACTGTTAACAAAACACTTCAGTTTCCTTTCCCGTTCTTCAACTGATTACAATCTAATACCGTAAGAATAGGCACACAGTTGAAGAAAAGTGTTTTGATTGGCTTATCCAAGATCAAGTTCAATATTCTTGGATTTTTCCTTATTTGCAAAGATAATAAACTAAGTCAGCAAGGGCACGACTTAGAAAATTTCTCGTAAGAGCGGTTAACATTCCTAATTCCCCTCTCTCTCCTCCGTCACAGCAAATAAAAAATACGCCGGAAAACCGTGACTTGGAAAATAGACATTACCAAGAACTTCATCAGAAAAACAAATCCGGCTCATTTGCCCCTATGTCGCTATTGGAGGGTTTAATAACCATAAACTTAGCCAGAACATAACAGTTGTGTGCAAAGGTATAAATAAGCTTGCACCTGGTGCTTCCTCTCCCTAGACCTGTGGCAACCGCTCATCCACTCTGGAGCCCTAAGGGTGAGCCAGCGTGAGCTGAGAACAATCACAACGCTCACCCGCATGCCCGGCCAGCGAGCCGGACTTCCCGGAGGGCGCCTGCCCACGAGCCTCAGCGGCCCAACGGCCTTCAGCCTTGGCTGGGCTTGCAGCGCCGCGGCACGGCCATGTTCCTTCTCTTTGCTCTGCTTTCTGAGTTTGGAGGGCTGCACGCCCGCCTGGGTAAGACCACTGGAGCCTCGACTTCCTTTTCCTCTTGCCTCCAAGCAGGGCCGGGCTCTCTCAGGAGAGCAATTTCCTTTTCTCTGGGAACCCTACTGCCGCCACTCCTGGATCTCCTTGTGGTGCCTTCCTCCGCGTGTCTCCCAGCCCTCAGGTCAGGGTAGGCGACTGAGGATGTTATCCAAGGGTCGAGGGTCTTAGCAGCTGAAATGCAGGCAGTCTTCCTGGGTCAACCCGTTCTGTGGCCAGAGGTTCTAGAGGTGTGAGTACTGCCCTCAGTTTATTCCTCAGAGTCCCAAGGAAACGAACAAGATGGTCCTGTAGAACTGTAACGTCTAATTTTTATGTTTGTTTGGATCTTAGCCGTTTTCAGTGTGCTACTGAAAATCCAGTAAAAGCATTGCTCCAAGGAGAGTGGGGACATCTGTATAAGTTTACTTAACATTTTGGGATCCCGCCATGTACTAGGAATTAAGAACCCATTCTTGATTGCGATGACTGCTGCAGAAGAAAAAAAAAAAAATTTTTTTTTTCCTACTGCAGATTCTGACGGAATATTACTGCATGTCACAGTTCCATGGAAGATAAGGTCAAATGAGAGTGAAGATCCAGAGAAGCAGGTAAATAACCAAGAATATTTGTTTTATAATTTAAATTTTTAAGGCTCTTTTTATTTACCTCTGTATTAAGTCAGATCATACTGCTCTGTAGTCACTTGCAAAGCATAGTATTTTCCCTGTGCTATTTTGTACATTCTGATCCCCCCTTTCCCACACTTCTGCTAACTCCTGTGCCCTTCTCACCTCTCCATCTCTTCTGACACACTTGCACACAACTTCCAAGAAATATTGAACTCTTTTCAGGAATCATACTGGTAAAAAAAAAAGAATCAATATGAAATATGTATAACAGTGGCCCAGGCTGCAATTTATACAAATTTGTGAGTGACCACTAAGTGACAGAAAAAATAGTCTTGAGGAAAATTTTGACCCAGAAGCATCAGACTTCATAGAAGTAATGGTCAAAAAAAGAAAGAAGAAAAAAAATATGTCACATTTGCATGTTTATAATGAGCAATATTATAATAAATAAATAGTAACTCTAGAAAGTTGTTGAAAGAATGCTTATCTGCTTTAAAAAAAGTGATTAAATTGAAGGCATCCACTTTATTTTCTTGGCTAAAATACTTCAAATTAGTATAGTTATAATGTTTTATATTATAAACTGGAGTCCACAATATGGGGGTTTAGATTTCTATGTGGTTAAAGTGCTATAGTCAATATATGGTAACTCAGAAAATTTTTCAGGTTGAAGGAATAATTTTTGAAAAAAGAGTAAGTTAAAAAATAAAGAATTCATTAACTCTACTTTGACATGCAGAATTGGAACTTGTCATGATTAAGTTCTACTACTGAACAATTATAATAAAAATAAAATGTATGTGAAAATGTACTTGAAAATCACAATCAAGTAATTTCCTTTAGAGTAGTATTTCATATACTAATCTCATCTAATTCTCACATTAACCTTCTGAAGTAAGATATATGTTCATATATCTATGACTTTTTAAAAGAGAAGATTAAAAATATTAAGGGCACCAAACCTATAATCTAATCTTTAATTTAGGACTCCAAATCCATTACAAGTAAACTGCTTTCTGTTGAAAAATTCTTTGCATAAAAGTTTTTTTTTTCTGATCTACTTCAGTTTGTACATTGCCATTGCATGATACCTTCATTTAAAAAAATTTTTTTAAAAGACTTGTTTATTTTAGAGAGAGACAGAGGGTATGGACAAGGGGAGGGACAGAGGGAGAGAGAGAGAATCCCAAGCAGACTCTACACTGAGTGAGGAGCCAGAAACAGGGGGCTGCGTTCCAGGATCCTGAGATCATGACCAGAGCTGAAATTGAGTCAGATGCCTAACCAGCTGAGCCACCCCTGCATGATAACTTTAAACTTCAAACTGTTGGGGCACCTGGGTGGCTCAGTCCGTTAAACAGCTGCTTCTCCTCAGGTCATGATCTCAGGGTCTTGGGATCAAGACCCCGTTGGGCTCCCTGCTCAGGGAAGAGCCTGTTTCTCCCTCTCCCTCTGCCTGCTGCTCTGCCTCCTTGTGATCTCCCTCTGTCTCTCTGTCAAGTAAATAAAATCTTTAAAAAACAAAAAGCTTCAAACTGTTCACTTCAAATGCCCCTCACAAAGCATATGGTGATACTGGAGGACATGAAATCATTTTACACAATGTGCTCAACACCTGTCTACATTTTTTGTATTCTATATATGGAATCCATAAGCTGTTTTCCCCTGTAATAGAGTATGCTATTGTTCTCCTTTGATTTCTAACCGTAGACCTCCTTTATCTCTCATTTTCTTCCTTTAATCCCTTATCATGCTGTATAGTTTTAAAACATTTTTATTAGACATATAAAAGATTCCTTTTTCACAGACTTTCGGTATGTAATGACAACCACACATTTCACTAAAGCAATGGCTTATATTTGGGGGTATTACAGGAGTTATGCAGAAGGTGTCCAACCTTCGAATGTTTATCTAAGTATATTTGTGAATGCCATAGTGTGGTTATTGGTATAACACTGGGAAGAAAGTCCTCAGTTGAGGAGAGCAGTTATAGCAGGTTTATTACCTTCTGTCAATGTCTTCCTGCCAAAGACCATTGTGAACACACCTATAGTCAAACAAGTTAGGTTTATTAGTCTTTGCAGTGAGAGAGAACACACACCACAAGGACTAGTGGGGGCATCTCACCAAGGTGTTAGAAAGGCATTATAGGATTTAGGCTAAGGGATTTGGAGAAGGTTTTAGGAAGCAGGCCTTTGCTCCGGTTTGGATGGAATCCAGTAAGTAAAGGTAATTCTATGATTGTGTATCTTAATAAGTCTTATCTAGGAGATGGAAAGGCTAAAATAATCCTAAAGCTGTAATTTGTTAAGAAGTAACAGCTGCTCATGTTAGTTCAATAAAGGCATACTTGGTCATTTTTTTTCTGGCTTGGAAGATATTTATATTTTATTCATATTTAGACACAATTGTGAAATTGCCTTGTTTTTGTCTTGATCCATAATTGTCTCATGGTGGCTGTATGTGATGTTGGTGTTTCATGAACATGTTTATGTACAACAGTAGAACTCCAAGAGTAGCTGATAGCACCAAGTCAACTATTCAATCCCAGGGATTGCCTTTTCCTTTTTTACTCTTTTGTAATTAATGTCCATAAGATTATGTTACCTTAATCAAGGTTGTATCTTGAAGCAGGTACTGAAATCATAAATGGCAGAAGACAAGTGGCATATAGATGTATTAATTAAGTAGAAGCTGTCCTGGGAGGGAGCAAAGGCCAAAAGGAGGACTGGTTTCCACTGAACCCATTCCCCTGACAGGGGTGGGGCAACTCCCTATAGGCAGGGTTACATGAGAAACAGCCCAGCACGCCCCTCCCCCATATCCATTAGTTCTCTGGCAGAGGCCACAGTCTCTGTTTCTTTCCTTTGCTGGGGGTTCCTCCTCCTTGTCATTTGATGAAGTGTGGTTGTGAGGATGTACAGAGTCCAAATTATTGACCAGGACCCAAGCAAGATGTGCTTGATTTATAGGGACCTTACGGATGTGGGCTTCTTGGTCTTTCAGCCTGCCTTCTGGGGAAGGGGCCTGCTGCACTGATTCTCAGGCAACCCTGTTTGGGCAGGGTTGTCCTGCCCCCTGAGGGGGAGGATGGGCTCAGCGAGAACTGTTTTTTGTGGGGTTTTTTTGGCTTTTGTTCTCTGGCGGCTTTCTGTGTCTCTTCTGAGAGAGCAGCAGTGACCATACCCAAATCTCTGTCTCAAAACAGAGAGATCACAGTCCGCTCTTCACTGAGCTCTCCAGGCCACTCTAACTCTGTTTCCATAGGCGCTGCTAAAACTCTTAGCATACGGGGTTGTGGGCCCCACAGCTGCTCTCCCATTCCTTGCTCCCAGGGCCGGCACGTCTCTGCCCTTTGTGCTTCTAACACCGCCAGCCGCCTCCGGTTCCCACGCGTGCTGCCGAGCTCCTGGTTTGTCTGTTTCGCGGAGGCGCTCCCAAGCTCCCGGTTTCAGCCTGATTTCCCTGCGGCTACCAGTCTGCGAGTGCGGCCTGCTCCCCAGCACAGGAGGCTTCTGCTTCCCGGTGCCGAGCGCGGTGGCTCCCTACCCCTTCTGTTTATCTTCCGATATCTGCCCGCAGACTCTCGGCTCCCCGCTTTGTACCTCGAGACCAAACGCCAGAGATGTTCTGTTTGTAGAGATCCAGATGTATCTTCTTACGTCTCAGGCTGATTTCGTGGCTGACCAGGATGGTCTGGTAGATATCTAGCTTGATTCAGGGGACCGGTTGAAATAGGGTCCCCTACTCATCAGCCATCTTTCCCCCTCGCCCGAGTTGTTAATTTTAGACAATCTGACCACGTGAGGTGGTATCTCATTGTGGTTTTGATTTGTATTTCCCTGATGATGAGTGATGTTGAGAATTTTTTCATGTGTCTGTTGTCCATTTGTATGTCATCTTTGAACAGTTTTGCCCCTTCTATATTTTTACATAAACAGCAGCATCCAGAATGCACTCTTTTGTGTTGTACTTTGAGTAATATTTCTGAGTTTCATCCATGTTGTATGTTTGTATTTCATATTTTTCATTGCTGAGTATTATACTTTTATATAAAATATCAAAATTTCCTTATGTACATCTACTTGGAATCTTTCTTGTTTCTCAACGTAAGCATTTATTGCTATGAACTTTCCTCCTATTTTTGCCACATCCCATAAATTCTGGTAAGTTGTGTTTCCATTTTCATTTGTCTCAAGAATTTTTTTTATTTCCTCCTGAATTTCTTCTTTGACCCTTTGGTTGTTTAGGAGAGTGTTGTTTAATTTCCATATATTTGTTAATTTTCCAGTTTTCCTCTTGTTATTTATTTCAGTTCCATGCCACTGTGGTTAGAGAAGCTACTTGGTATGATTTCAGTCTTCTTGAATCAGCTAAGCCTTGTTTTGTAGCCTAAGATATGGTCTATCCTACAGAATGTACCATGTGTGCTTGAGAAGAATGTGTATTCTGTTGTTGCTGGAAAGAATGTTCTTTTTTTTTTTTTTAGATTTTATTTATTTATTCAACAGAGATAGAGACAGCCAGCGAGAGAGGGAACACAAGCAGGGGGAGTGGGAGAGGAAAAAGCAGGCTCTTAGAGGAGCCTGATGTGGGGCTTGATCCCGTAACGCCGGGATCACGCCCTGAGCCGAAGGCAGACGCTTAACCACTGTGCCACCCAGGCGCCCCTGGAAAGAATGTTTTATATATGTCTGTAAGGTCCATTAGTCTACGGTATTGTTCAAATCTGCTGTTTTCTTATTGATTCTCTGTCTGGATGACCTGTCCATTATTGAGAGTGGGGTTTTAAAGTGCCCAAGTATTGCCATGTCACTGTTTTTTCTCCTAGCTCTGTTACATATTTAGGTGCTCTGATGTTGGACAGATAAATATTTATAATTGTTATACATTCTTGATGGATTGACCACTTTTTTATTAAATAATGACTTTTGTCTCTTTTTACCATTTCTAGTTTAAAGTCTATTTTATCTTATATAAGTATAGCTACTGCTGTGCTTTTTGTTTTGGTTTTGTTTTGTTTGGGTGATGTTTAAGTCTTTTCCCATCTATTTGCCCTCAGTTTATATGCATTTTTAAGAGCAAAGTGAGGCTTTATAAGTAGTTATAAGTAGTTTTTTGTTTGTGCTTTTTGTTTGTTTGTTTAATTATTGTATGCATTTTGATTGGTGAATTTAATCCATTTATGTTTAAAATACTTATTGATAGGTAAGGATTTACTGTTGCCATTTTGTTCATTATTTTCTGTTTGTTTTATAGATTCATTGTTCCTTATTTCTTATCTTGCTATCTTTTCCATGTTTTGCTGTCTTTTTTTAATCAGTATGCTTTACTTCATCATGTTCCTTTGTGTAATTGTTACAGATTTTTTTCCCTTGGGGTTTTGTTGAGGCCTACATAAAATAACCTTAAAATTATAAAACGTTATTTTAATCTGTTAACAACTTAATTTCAGTAGATTTCTAAAAGTTTACTCTTACACTTCTCCCAATCACATTTTAATTTATTGCTGTTATAATTTACATATTTTTATATTGTGTATCTAATAACAGATTATTGTAGTTATGGCTATTTTTACTGCATTCATTTTACTTTCTCTCAAATAACTTTCTTTACTATTTCTTAGAAGGCAAGTCTAGTGGTAATGAACTCCTTAAAGTTTTTTGTTGTTAATTGTTCAGTAGTCTTTATTCTTCCTTCATTTCTGAAGGACAGCTTCACTGGGCCTAAAAATATTGGTTGACATTTTTTTTTTCCCTTTCAGTATTTAGAATATGTCATCCTACCCTTTTCTGGCCTGAAAAGTTTGTTTAGAAACCTGCTGATAGTCTTAATAAGGGAATACCTTGATATATAACGTATCTCTTTCCTCCTGCTGCTTTTAAAAATCTTTCTTTCTTTTTGACTCTTGAAAATTTAATTATAGCTCTGTTTAGTTTCAATCTATTTGGAGTCCTTTTGGCCTTAATGGATCTGGATGTCCATTTTTCTCCCCATGTTCAGGAAGTAGACACTATTGCTTTGAAAATACTTTCTGTCCCTCTCTTTCTCATCTTCTGGAAGTCCTACAATGGTAATATTGTTTCTTTTCATTGTTACCTATAAGTCTCATAGGCTTTCTTCATGCTTTTTAAATTATTTATCTTTTGGTTCACTGACTGGACACAGACATACCTGGTTTTATTGCACTTCATAAATACTGCATTTTTTTTTTTT
Source organism: Ailuropoda melanoleuca (assembly GCF_002007445.2). NCBI lineage: Eukaryota > Metazoa > Chordata > Mammalia > Carnivora > Ursidae > Ailuropoda > Ailuropoda melanoleuca. The sequence continues at coordinate 32,490,003 of NC_048235.1, forward strand.
TTACAAAGTGCAAGCTTGTGCAAACCTTGTGTTGAACAAGTCAACACCATTTTTCCATCAGCAATTGCCCATTTCATGTTTCTGTCACATTTTAGTAATTCTTACGGTATTTCACACATTTTCATTATTATATTTGTTGTGGTGACCTGCGGTCAGTGATTTCTGATGTTATTACTCTAATTGTTTTGTGGCATCACAAACTGTGTCCATATAAAATGACAAATTTAACTGATAAATGTGTGTTTTGAAAGCTTTACTCACCAGCCATTCCCATCTCCAACTTTAAATCAAAAGTTAGAAATGATTAACTTAGTGAGGGAGGCATATCAAAAACCAAGACAGGCTGAAAGCTAGGCTTCTTGCATCTGTTAACCAAGTTTCCTTCTGAAGGAAATAAAAAGTGCTACTCCAATGAACACAAATAATAAGAAAGCAAAACAGCTTTATTGCTGATATACAGAAAGTTTTAGTGGTCTGGATAGATCAAACCAGCTACAACATTCCCTCAAGTTAGGGCATGGCCATAACTCTCTTCAATTCTCTAAAGTCTGAGAGAGGTGAGGAAGCTACAGAAGGAAAGTTTGAAGCTAGCAGAGTTTGATTCATAATGTTTAGGGAAAGAAGCCATCTTCATACTATAAAAGTGCAAAGTGAAGGAGCAAGTGCTAGTATAGAAACTGCAGCAAGTTATCCAGAAGATGTGACTAAAAATTAAAGACAGCTACCCTAAATAACAGATTTTCAGTCTCCCTTTGTAAGTCTGTGGTGAGATGAGGCCGCCAGTTTTGCTCTGCAGATAGGGAAGGACGGGGACTGCACCCTTTGGCCAAGTGCTACTGCAAGCAGGACTACTGGATGGACTATACAGCTTCCTGTGTGTTCCGGTTAGGTTCCCTGGTCAGGCAGCCTGAAGGCTATATTTAACAAGGAGAAGGACCATGAACTAGTTTTCATGCCTGGGCACATCAGGATAAATAGCTCTAAACCCACTAAATCTCTTTGTTTGGATATTTAGTTTGAAAATATTTTCTCCCATTTCATATGATGCCTTTTAATTTTGTGAATTATTTCCTTTGCTCAGCAAATGTTTTTTTCTGCATCTATTGAAATGATCATATGGTTTTTGTCCTTACTCTTATTGATGGAATGCATCACGTTGTTTGATTTGTGAATATTGAACCGTCCTGTCAACCCAGGAATAAATCCCGCTTGTTCTTGGTGAGCGATTTTTTTTTAAAAATTTTATTGTGTTGTTGAATTCTGTTTGCTAGTATTTTGTTGAGAATTTTTGCATCTGTGTTCATCAGGGATATTGTCATGTAGTTCTCTTTTTTAGTGTGTCTTTGTCTAGTTTTGGTATTAGGGTAATGTTGGACTAAAAACTAATTTGGAAGTTTTCCTTCCTTTTCAGTTTTTTGGAATAGTTTGAGATGAGTAGGTATTAACTCTTCTTTAAATACTCATTGGAATTCACTTGTGAAACCATCTGTTCCTGGTTTTTGTTTGTTGGATGTTCTGTGATTACTGATTCAGTTTTCTTGCTGGTTATCAGTCTGTTCAAATTTTCTATTTCTTCTAGTTTCAGTTTTGGTAGTTTATATGTTTCTAGGAATTTATTTCTTCTAGGCTGGCTAAACTGTTGCCATATAATTTTTCATGATAGCCTTTATAATTGTATTTCTATGGTGTTGGTGGTTATTTCTTCTCTCTCATTTGTGATTTTATTTATTTGAGCCTTTTCTCTCTCTTTTTTTTCTTGATAAGTTTGGCTAGAGGTTTATTAATTTTATTGATTTTTTTTCAAAGAATCAGCTCCTGGTTTCACTGATTTTTTCTTATTTATTTATTTTTAGTTTTTACATCATTTATTTCTGCTTTGATCTTTATTATCCTTCCTTTTGCTGGTTTGGGGTTTTGTTTGTTGTTCTTTTTCTAGCGTCTTTAGGTGATAGGTTAGGCTGTTTTTGTTTGTTTGTTTGTTTGAGATTCTTCTTGCTTCTTGAGTTAGGCTTGTATTGCTATAAATTTCTCTCTTAGGCCACTTTTTTTGCATTCCAGAGGATTTGGATTGTTGTGTTTTCATTTTCATTTGTTTCCATGTACTTTTTGATTTCTTCTTTTATTTCCTGGTTGATCCATTCATTGTTTTATAGCATGTTATTCACCTCCATGATTTGTAGTCTTTCCAGAGTTTTTCCTTTGATTGAATTCTAGTTGAATAGCCTTGTGTTCAGAAAAGATGCATGGTACTACTTGGATCTTCTTGAATTTGTTGAGGCTTATTTTGTGGGCTGATATATGATCTATTCCGGATAATGTTCCATGTGCAGTTGAAAAGAATGTGTATTCTGCTAATTTAGGATGGAATGTTCTCAACATACCTTTTAAATCCATCTTTTTCTGTATGTCATTAAAAGCCATTGTTTCCTTGTTAATTTTCTGTTTAGATGGTCTGTCCATTGATGTAAGTAGGGTGTTAAAGTCCCTTGCTATTATTGTATTATTATAGATTAGTTCCTTTATGTTTTTTATTAACTTTTACATATTTTGGTGCTCCTATGTTGAGTGCATAAATATTTCCAGTTGTTGTATCTTCTTGTTGGATTGTCTTTTTTGTTATTATATAGTGTCCTTTTTTTCTCATTACAGTCTTTGTTTTAATGTCTACTTTTTCTGGGGCACCTGAGTGGCTCAGTCAGTTAAACATCTGCCTTCAGCACAGGTCATGATCCCAGGGTCCTGGAATTGAGGACGGCATCAGGCTCCCTGCTCAGCAGGGATCTCAAATAAATAAATGAAATCTTTTTTAAAAATCTCTCAAATAAATAAAATATTAAAAAGATAAAGTCTATTTTTTCTGATGTAAGTATTGCTACTCCAGCTTTCCTTGGACATCCATTTGCATGATAGCTATTTTTCCATCCTCTCACTTTAAATCTCCGGGTGACTTAAGGTCTCCTGTAGGTAGCATATAAATGGGTCTTGCTTTTTTATCCATTCTGTCACCTTATGTCTTTTGATTGGAGTGTTTAGTCCATTAACATTTATAGTAATTACTGTAATATGACAATTACAGTAATTTTTGATAGGTATGTATTTATTGTTATTTTATTATTTGTTATGTGTTTGTTTCTGAAGATTTTCTCTGATCCCTCTTGTTTTTCTCTTTTTCATGGCTTGTTGATTTTCTTTAGTGATATGTTTGGATTTCTTATTCTTTATTCTTTGTATATTTATTCGTGGTTTCTGATATATCATTACCACTAAGTTTGTATATAATCTCTTCTCCATATGACAGTCTATATTAAGCTGATGGTTGTTTACATTTGAACCTACTCTTTATTCCTCTCCTCCCCACATTAAGTATATGCTATTATATTCATATCCTTTTATTTTGGTGAGTTCCTTGACTGTTTTTACAAAATATTCATTTTTACTGCTTTGAGTTTTCTACCTTTATATTGTCACTTTGGTCTCCCCTTTCCACTCAAAGAGTCCCCTTAAATATTTTTTGCAGAGATGATTTAGTTGTCATGAACTCCTTTAGTTTTTGTTTTTCTGGGAAACTCTATCTCTCCTTCTATATAGAGATAGCCTTGCTGAATAGAGTATTCTTGACTACAGATTTTTCCCACTCAGCTCTTTGGCTATATTATGCCACTTTCTTCTGTCCTGCAAAGTTTATACTGAAAAATCTCCTGGTAGCTTATGGTTTTCCCTTGTAAGTTACTATCTTATTTTGTCTTGTTGCTTTTAAGATTTTTTCACTATATTTTGCCAATTTAATTACAGTATGTCTTAATATGTGTCTGCTTTTGATGACTTTGTTGGGTGTTCTTGTTCCTCCTGGGTCTGGATGTCTGTTTCCTTCCCCAGATTAGGGAAGTTTTCAGCTATTATTTCTCCAGATAAATTCTCTACCTCTTTCTCTCTTCTTCTGGAACTCCTGTACCTTGAATGTTATTATGTTTGATGGAGTCATTGAGTTTCTTAAGCCTATTCTCGTTTTGCATAATTATTTTTTCTCTCTTTTGTTCAGCTTGATTGCTTTCCTTTAGTCTCCTAGGTCCTATTAATTTTTTCTTCTGCTTCTTCCAACCTTATGTTCATTCCAGCAGGTGTGTTTCTCATTGCATTCACCAGGTCCTTTGTCTCTGCTATGTTATTCCTTATCTGTGTGCTAACAGTCTCACTGATGTTTTCTACTCTTTTCTCAAGTCCTGTAAGTATCTTTATGATGGGATGAGCCAAGGGGAGAAAGCACAAAAAATGTTGTCATATCAGGTACATAATTAGTACTTCAAGGTACATATTTAGTATCTGACAGCTGCCAGGAAGTAATTATGTACCTTGTCACTTCCCAAATGCAGGCTAAGTGGATCAACCCGCAGACAGCAGCTGAGGATGTATGCAGTCAAACCCCTCCAGGGACAACATCAAATCTTTGTGTTTTTTTCTGTTTCCTCTACCCTAAGTCCAGGAAATAGCTGTGGGAAGTTTTCACCCTTCTGTATAAAATAATTATTTTTCCTCTTTTTTGTTCAGCTTGATTACTTTTCATTAGTCTCCTAGGTCATTATTTTGTTCTTCTTCCTATGGAAGGACATTTTGGTTATTTTCACGTTGTGGCAATTATGAATAAAGCTGTTAATAACATTCATATTCAGGTTTTAGTAGATGTAAGTTTTCAAATCAGTTGAGTGAATACCTAGGATAATAATTGATGAATTGTATTTTAAGATTATGTTTAATTTTAAAAGAAACTTGCAAATTATCTTCCAAGGTGGCTAAATGTTTTGCATTTCCACCAGCAATAAATAAGAGTTCCTATTGCTCCACATCCTCACCAGTATTTGGTATTGCAAGGTTCTGGCTTTTAGCCTTTCTAATTTTTGTGTAGAAGTATTTCATTGAGGTTTTAATTTGCATTTCCCTAATAATGAATAATGTTGAATATATTCTCATATACTTATTTTCCATCTATATATCATCTTTGGTAAGATGTCTGTTTAGATCTTTTACACATTTTTGAACTGGATTGTTGGTTTCTTTATTGTTGCATTTTACATGTTCTTTGTGTATTCTGCACACATTTTTTTAAATCAGATAAGTGATTTACAATTTTTTTCCAGTCTATAGCTTCTTTTTTTTTAAACTGTCTTAACATTATCTTAATTACGTTAACAAAATATTTTAAATTAAATAAAAATCCAACTTATTGTTATTTTTCTTTTACGGATCATGATTTTTCTGTCATATCTAAATATTTACCAACACTAGGTTCACCTACGTTACCTCCTATGATTTATTAGAGAAATTGTATAATAAGTCTATAATACCTTTTTTTAAGTTAATGTTCATGTAAGTTGTGAGGTCTGGGTTGAGGTTCATCAATTTGATATGGACATCCAATTTTCCCAGCACCAGAAGTTGAAATGACTATCATTTCTCCACTGAAATACCTTTGCACCTTAAAAAATCAGTTGATTTTATTTTTGTGGGTCTGTTTCTAAGTGTGCACTCTCTTTCTCTCTCTCTCTCTCTCTCTGGCAAATACCATGCTGTCTTATTTGTGGTAGGTTTATCGAAAATCTTGAAAGTGGGCAATGTGATGACTTCAGCTTTGGTCTTCCTTAGAATTCTGATGATTGACTACACAAGGTCCTTCACCTTTTGTTAGGGGTGTGTGTGTGTGTGTGTGTGTGTGTGTGTGTGTATGTGTATTTAATTTCCTATGTGACCCATAGTGAGTAAATGAAATAAGTGTACTTAAATCTCCATTTCTCAGCAATTTTGAAGTAATATTTCTTAACTCTTGCTTCTTTGTTGTCTTATTTTTGCCTACCTACATTCTCATTAGCTGATGTTTGAAGTTTTGGAAAGAGCTTCTCTCTTATTTAGTTTTGCAAATCTTCCACTTTATAAAATTACTTTGTATTTAATCTTAGAAACTTTCTTAGCTTTGATGTTCAACCTAACAAATTCATGCTTCAGATACATCCAATCTCGTACTCATAATAATAATTTACTTAAAAATCAACAATTACATTTTCATTTATATGATCTATAATTGGATAATTTCCATAATTGTCTTTTCTTCCTTCAGTAAGAACAGCCTACTCTTCCTCACATGTTAGCAGTGTAGTATAGTCATAAAGTACATGGTCTCTCTGTCAAGCTTTTTTTAAAATTATTTATTTATTTATTCCACAGAGATAGAGACAGCCAGTGAGAGAGGGAACACAAGCAGGGGAGTAGGAGAGGAAGCAGCAGGCTCCTAGCGGAGGAGCCTGATGTGGGGCTCGATCCCATAATGCCGGGATCACAACCTGAGCCAAAGGCAGACGCTTAACTGCTGTGCCATCCAGGCACCCCTGTCAAGCTTTGATATTCATTAAATGTGTTACCTTGGGAGAGTTCATCTCTTTTCCTCAAACTGAAAATTATGGTTGTTAGGGTAAAAATGTTTTTTTTTTTTTTTGACAGTGCTAGGTATAAGATAAATGCCCATTAAATGTTAGAAACTTTTAGAATAGTATTCCATTACATCTAATCTCCAATTCCGAGGTGTACTACATAGTGTTACTTCTTTGAGGATCTTAAACGTACTTATTTTTTTCAGGTCCTGTCTTACATACTTTACACTTTTCTTGGGAGTAATTTGTTTCATTTATTAAACTTGATACCTTTCCTTCTTGATGTAGACAATCCTCAGAAGTTAAATTGGTTTTTATTGTGTACTTGCCATTGCAGTTGAGATTCTGACAGAATTTGTTTTGCTTCTGTTTTGTATCTGGTCTGAGATAATGCACTGGTTCTGCTATAGTACATTACAACAGTTTTAGAGGAATGACAGGGCTAAGATTTGCCTCAGTTCTGAGTTATTTGTCATCTGGACTTTTGAATCTGTGTGCTTCTTGTATTTCCTAGGTGTTTCCAATCATAAGCATCACTGGCCTCTCCCAAGCTCACAGATTCTGTTCCAGCTTAAAATCAGAGATCTTTTTTGAAATTGGTTTGTTTTGGAAAGAAATTGTGTATTTGTTAGAGTAGATATCTGTCTGACTTTGTGGAGATAGTCCACTGACTCTGTAAACACACACTAAGTCCTCTCCTGTTCCTGAATGCCACCACATTAGAATGATGAGCACAGTTAAAACTCAGTTCTTGTTGTGTTAGAGCTCCTATTCCTGGAGCTGCAGCATTCCTCACTAACATGTTTCTTGGGTCTTTCTTCCTCAGTTTTATATGTTAAGAATTGCTAAGTGGCTCTAGGTGTATATAGTAGTGTCTGTGTGTGTGTCCGTGTCCGTGTGTGTGCATGTGTGTGTATGTGTGTATGTTTTATATATATACATATATAATGTAAATTTGTTATTTCATTATAATTGGTGTGGGATGTAAGCCTGCAACCATGTCCTTCATGTTGCCTAGTAAAGTTTATATTTTTCTAAATAAGAAAGATTAATATATAGCATTAATAATGCTAAATTATATATATATATTTTTCAAAATGTACCCTACATTTTGCCAATGCTGTACATTAAATTCATTATGGTGATCCTAAATCTTCTAGAATAATAAATTCTTACTATTTAGAATAATAAATTCTGAAGAATACATTAATTTTTAAAATGGATTTTTTTTAATTGAGGTGTAATTAACATGTAACATTATACACATTTCAGGTATACAATATTATAATTTAACATCTTTATGCACTACAAAATGATCATTACTTTAAGTCTAATTACCATCCATGACCATACAAATTATCCTCTTTACCTATTTTGCCCACACCTGACCCTCTTTACCCTCTGGTAACCACCAATCTGTTCTCTGTATTTATGAGTTTATTTTTATTTTGTTTTGTTCTGTTCATTTGTTTTGTTCTTTTTAGGTACCACTTGTAAGTGAAATCATACACTATTTGTCTTTCTCTGTCTGACTTAGTCCATTTAGCATAAAACCTTCAGTGTTCATTCATGTTGTCATAATGGCAAGGTTTCATTCTTTTTATGGCTGAGTAATATTCCATTGTGTGTGTGTGTGTGTGTATGTATCATATCATCTTTATTCATTCATCTATTGAAGAACATTTAGGTTGTTTCCATTTCTTGGCTATTGTAAATAATGCCACAGTGAAAATAGAGGTACATATATATTTTGAATAAGCATGTTTTTGAATAAACATTATCTTTGATAAATAACCAGCAATTGAACAGCAGGATCATATGGCAATTCTATACTTTTTTTTTTAAGAATCTCCATACTATTTTCCATAGTGGCTGGATCAATTTACATTTCCATCAACAGTGTACAAGTGTTCCCTGTTCTCCACATCCTCTCCAACACTTACTATTTCTTGTCTTTTTTATAATGGCCATTCTAATTGGTGTGAGATAATATCTCATTGTGGTTTTGATTTGCATTTCCCTGATAATTAGTAAAGTTGAACATCTTTATATATGCCTGTTGGCCATCTGTATGCCTTCCTTGGAAAATAATCTATTCAGATCCTCTGCCCATTTTTAAAAATCAGATTTTTTTATAAGCTCTTTGTATATTTTGTTTATTAACCCCTTATCAGATGTATGATTTGGAAATATCTTCTCTCATTCAGTAGGCTGACTTTCTATTTTAATTGGTTTCTTTTGCTGTGCAAAAGCTTTTTAGTATCATATAATCCCATTTGTTTATGTTTGCTTTTGTTTCCCTTGCCTTTGGGGACTGACCCACAAAAGCATTGCTAAAACCAGCGTCAAAGAGCTTACTGCGTATGTTTTTTTCTTCAAGGAATTTTATGATTTCAGATCTTACATTCAGGTCTTTAGTCCATTTTGAGTTAATTTTTGTGTATGGTGTAAGATAGTGGTCTAATTTAATTCTTTTGCATGTGGCTACTCAGTTTTCCCAACATTACTTATTGAAGGGTTAGTCCTTTCTCCATTATGTTCTTTGACCTTTTGCCATAAATTAATTGTCCATATGTATGTGGGTTTATTTCTGGGCTTTGAGTTCTCTTCCTTTGATCTCTGTCTGTTTTTGTGCCAGTGCCCTACGATTTTGATTGCTATAGCTTTAAAATGTAGTTTGAAATCAAGGAGAGTAATGCTTTTAGCTTTGTTCTTCTCAAGATTGCTTTGACTATTAGGGATCTTTTGTGATTTCATACAAATTTTAGAATCATTTGTTGTTCTGTGAAATATGCTGTTAAAATTTTCATAGGAATTACATTGAATCTATAGATTGCTTTGGGTAGTAGGGACATTTGTTGGCATATGAAAATTTATTACTCTCATGTTTTCACCATCAAAACCTATTATCTTGATCTTTCCTTCTTGCTTTTATATAAGGCCAAAAGAGAAACACTGGTTACTTTGACAGCCTTAAAGCAAACTCCAGGAGTGTCACTGACAGCGTGACCTTTGCAACCAAAGCTAGCAACCAGAACTTCATCATTTTCCTTGATAAAATTCAAACAACAATCATTGGGTACAAAGGCTGTGATTTTTTGGCCATTTTTGATCAACTGGACCCTGATGCACTTCCTGATGGCAGAATTTAGCTGTTTGGCTTCAACCTCTACTTTTTCCAGCACAATTCCCTTTGCATGGGAAGAACCTCCAAAAGGGTTGGTCTTTAGGGCTGTGCCCAAATGAGCTTTCTTGTACTGTTTTTCATGCCACTTCCGATCTCAGTGGCTACAGAGCTTACCAACAGTACAAAGACTGTAATACTTGCCCATCCTGCCAGTACAATGGTCCTGAGCAAAAGAGGTAGTAGGGACATTTTAACAATATTAATTATTCCATTCCACAAGCACAGAATATTTTTTCATTCATTTGTTCCTTCTTCAATTTCTTTTATTAATATATTATAGCTCTCTGTATAGATATTTTACCTCCTCAGTAAAATTTATTTTAGATAATTTATTCTTGCAACTGTAAATGTTATTTTTTAATTTTTCTGATAATTCATTGTTAGTCCATAGAAATTTAACAGATTTGCAAAATAATTTTATATTCTGCAACTTCACTTTATTTATTCTAAGAGGTTTTTGGTGGAGTCTTTGTATATATGATATGCCATCTGCAAAGGGTAACAGTTGTATTTCTTCTTTTCCGCTTTCAATGCCTTTTATTTCTTTTCGTTGAGTAATTGCTGTGGCTAGGACTTCTGATACTATGTAGAATGAAAGTGATGAGAGTGGGCATCCTTGTCTTGTTCCTGAACTTCAAGGAAAACCTTTCAGGTTTTCCCCATTGAGGTGTTAGCTGTGGGTTATTCATATATGGCCTTTCTTATAGTGAGGTACGTTTCTTTTATAGACACTTTTCTGAAAGTTTTTGTCATAATTGGAGTTGAATTTTATTGAACACTTTTTCTGCATCTATGGAGATGATCATATGATTTTTATTCTTCATTTTGTTAAAGGATATATATAATGTATCACCTTGATTGCAAATGTTGAACCATTTTTATATCCCTGGAATAAATCCCACTTGATTGTGGTGTATGATCATTTTATGGTTGAATTTGGTTTGCTAATAATTTTTGACAATTTTTGCATCTATGCTAACGAAAGATATTGGCCTATAATTTTATTTTTTTATGATGTCTTTGTTTGGTTTTGGTTTTATGGTAATGCTGGCCTCACAAAATGTATTTGGAAGTGTTTCCTCCTCTCCAAGCTTTGGAAGGATTTAAGAATACATGTTAAGTCTTTTTTTTTTCTTTTTTTTCTTTTCTTTTTTCTTTTCTTATTCACAGACATATGATCCTGGACTTTTGTTTGTTGGGAGGTTTTTGATTGCGGATTCAATATCCTTACTAATAATCAGATTTTCTGTTTCTTCATGATTCAGTTTTTAAAAATTGTATGTTTCCAATAATTTATACATTTCTTCTAGGTTGTCCAATTTGTTGGTGTGTAATTGTTCATAATAATCTCTTACAGTCTTTGAGATTTCTGTGCCTTCAGTTTCAACTTCTCTTTCATTTCTGATCTTCTTAAGTGTCTTCTTTTTTATTTATTTTTTTTTATTTGGTTTGGTTTTGGTTTTGATTTTTTTGTTGTTGTTAGTCTACCTACAAGTTTGTCAATTTTGTTTTATCTTTTCAAAGAACCAGCTCTTAGTTTCATTGGTCTTTTCTGTTTTTTGTCTCTTTTCATTTATTTCTCCTCTGATCTTTATCATCTTTTTAATTCTATTGACTTAGGGCCTTGTTTGTTTGTTTTCTAGCTCTTTTATGTACAGAGCTAGATTTATACAGTCGGATTGTATTGCTACGATCTTCTCTTTTGCAACCACTTTGCCTCATTCCAAGGATTTTGATATGTTGTATTTCTGTATTCATTTGTCTCTAGGTATTTTTTTCTTTAATTTCTTTGTCGACTCATTGAGTGCTCAATAGTGTGTTGTTTAATCTCTGCTTTTTTGTGTTTTTTTTTTCTAGTTTTCTTCTTGAAATTGATTTCTAGTTTTATACCATTGTGTTTGGAGAAGATGCTTGATATGATTTCAGTATTCTTGATTTTTGAGTCTTATTTTATGGTCTAATATGTGATCTTACCTGGAGAATGTTTTATGTGCATCTGAGGAGAATGCATATTCTTTTGCTTTTAGATGGAATACTCTATTAAGAACTATTAAGTCCATCTGGTTTAATGTTTTTTTTTTTTTTAAGACTGACATTTCCTTATTGGTTTTCTATCTGGTCAATCTATATCCACTGGGATAAATTGGGATTAAATCTCCTACTATTTTATAAACCTTTTTTTTTGGGGGGGGGAGAGACACACACAGAAAGCACAGGAAAGGGGAGAGGGGAAGAGAGGGAGAGAGAGAGATAATCTCAAGTGGGCTCAGCAGTCGTGGAGCCTAACACAAGGTTCAATATCAAGACCCTGAGATCATGACCTGAGCTGAAATCAAGAGTCCAATGCTCAACTGACTGAGCCACCCAGGCGCCTCTAGATAGCTTTTAATTTCTCTGTTTAGATACATCGATATTTGCTTTATATATCTTGGCACATATGTATTTATAAATGTTATATCTTCTTATTGAATTGACCCTTTATCATTATGTTATGTCTGTCTTTATCTATTATTACAGTCTTTGTTTCAAAGTCTATTTTGTTGGTTATGAATATAACCATGCAGCTTTTTTGTTTGTTTCCATTCCGTGGAATATCTTTTTCCATCCCTTCAATTTCAGCTTGTGTGTGTCCTTTCTTCTGAAATTAATCTCATGTGGGTAGAACATAGATGTCTTGTTTTTTTTAATCCACTCAACCATCTTATGTCTTTTGATTATAGAGTACCTTTACATTTAAAGTAATTATTGATAGGCATGTAGCTATTGCCACTTTGCTAATTATTTTCTGGCTGTTTTTGTAGTTCTCTGTTCCTTTCCTCTTCTCTTTCTCTCTTCCCTTGTGGTTTGATGTCTTTTGTTAGTGCTATGTTTAGATTTCTTTCTCATTTTTCTTTTGTGTATTTACTCTTTGTATGTATTTGTGATTATTGTGAGGTTTACATATAACTTCCTATTTTATGTTTTGAGTTGACAGCAACTTAAATTTGAATACATTCCAAAATTTTACATTTCTCTCCTTCTCTCATGTTTTATATTCTTATGTCACATGTTGCATCTTTTATTTTATGTACCCTCTAACAAATTCTTGTAGTTTTAGCTAATTTTATTGTTTTTGCCTTTTAACCTTCATACTTGCTTTATAAGTGAACGACCCACTATCTTTACTATGTGTTTACCTTTTCCAGTGAGCCTTTTTACTTTTATATGTTTTTCTGTTATTAATTGGTGTCATTTCTTTTCAGTTTAGAGAAGTCCTTTTAACATTTCTTTTAATGCCAGTTTAGTGATGATGAACTCCTTTAGGTTTTGTGTAACTGGAAAACTTAATTTCTTATTCAATTCAGAATAACGGCCTTGCCAGGTAGAGAATTATTGATTGGAAGTTTTTCCATTCTGCACTTTGAATATGTCATGTCACTCTCTTTTGGCTTGCATAGTTTCTGCCGAAAGACTTATGAGATCTGCTTGCACGTAGAAAGTTGTGCTTCTTTTGCTGCTTTTAAGAATCTCTCTATCTTTAACTTTGACCATTTAATTGTAATATATCTTGGTGTGGATCTGTTTGGGTTTATTTTATTTGGGGCTGTCTAGGCTTCCTGGACCCGTATATCTCTTTCCTTCCTCATTTTAGGGAAATTCTCAGTCACTAATTTTTCAAATAAGTTTCCTGACCCTTTCTCTGTTCATCTGCTCCTTCTGGAATCACTGTAACTATTATTCCACTTGATGTTGTACTAATGGTTTCTTAGTTATCTTCATTTATTTTAAAGATTTTATTTATTTATTTATTTGACAGAGATAGAGACAGCCAGCGAGAGAGGGAACACAAGCAGGAGGAGTGGGAGAGGAAGAAGCAGGCTCACAGCAGAGGAGCCTGATGTGGGGCTCGATCCCATAACGCCGGGATCACACCCTGAGCCGAAGGCAGACGACTAACCGCCGTGCCACCCAGGCGCCCCTATCTTCATTTTTTAATTCTTTTTTTTTTTTCCCCTGCTTTCTCTGGATGAGTTCTGTTGCTTTGTTTTTCAGCTCAATTATCCAATCTTTGGCTTCATTCAGTGTGCTGTTGAACCCCTCTAGTATATTTTTCATTTCAATTATGGTATTCTTTAGATCTTTAACTTCTGTTTGGAACTTTCTTATATTTACTGTCTCTTTGTTGAGGATCTCACAGTGTTCATCACTATTCTTCCAAGTTTGGCAAACATCTATATGACTATTACTTTTAACTCTTTGTCAGGTTGTTTGTCCATCTGCATTTCATTAATGGCTTCTGATGTTTTGTCTTTCATTTGGAACATATTCTCCTGTCTCTTCATTTTCCTAACTTTCTGTATTTGTTTCTATACTAGGCAAAGCAACTACCTCTCCCAATCTTGAAGGAACAGCCTTTTGTAGTTGTCATAAGAAGCCTAAAAGCACCATCCCCTCTAACCACTAGAGCTACATGCTCAAGGGATGTCACTGCAGAAGCTATGCACACCCATCTGCAGCACAGGGGTCAGCAGAGCTGGCACCCATGCCAGCCAGGTTAATCACACATCTGCACTGAGGCCCAGGGGTGAGTGGGGCTGGTATCTGGCCTGGCTGTAAAGTATGGCTGTGCTGCCATAGTGTGGGCAAGGATTTTAGTTGAGTATGCCCAAAGGCTCTAGCAGGTTAGAGAGATAGTTCCAAAATGGTGCCCACCAGCCCTGACATTAGCAAAGTAGCATGATGTTGCAGGTATGGCACCCACAAATTTCTCTGTCCCCAGAGAAAGTTTCAGTGGTTTACTACTTCTCTGGCAGGTACTTTAAGTTTAGTAAATGGGTCCCCACATATGGTCTAGGTGATTTGCAAGTTAGTGTTTTTGCTCTGGGTCCCACGGTCAGTGATTCTGCATGTTATCCCTTTAAGAGTGGGTTCTCCATGCTCTACAGTTCTGTGGTTTTCCTGGATGTAATCTCTATTGGTTTTCAAAGTCTGGTATTCTGGGGGCTCAACTCTCTTATGTAGGGTCTAACGTTTGAGGTGTCTATTGTGTAGCATAAACCTCTGACTCCTTAGGAAAATCTCTGTATTTTTGTCTTCCCTCCCAATTATATATCACCTTGCTGGAGTGTTTTTTGTTTGTTTTGTTTTTGTTTTGTTTTTTTGGCAAGATTGTATCTCTGCCTCTCCTATCCATCTTAATGCTGTCCTTTTTGTCTTTTCTTGTAGAGTCTCTGTTCATCCACTTTTCCAGTTTTTTCAGAGTAAATTACTCCATAGGTAATTGTATATTGGTTGTATCCATGAGAGGGAATGAGTTCAGGATCTTCTTATGTTGTTGTCTTGAACCCAACCCCCTAAGTGAGTCTTTTTGTTTACATGAGAGAAAAGTACTGCTTCAGTTTATATAGTTCTGATTTACTAAGTCATCTTTATTTATTTGCTTTATTTTAGGTGATTTATATCATTACAATTGATGAAAAGCCATACACTCTGCATCTCAGAAAACAGTAAGATATAATTTTCCATTAAGGCTTAGATTTACTTTTTAAAATATTTTGGTATATAATTTAAATTAAAGAATGCAATATAATGTAGATTTTAATCTGTTTTTCAATTAGGATTAATTAAGTCTTGAATAATGGAAGAGTAGAATGTTGAATGGTAGAATGCTGCATTTTAATTTTCTAGCTTGTTATTGTCACATTAAGAAATAAGCCACTTATTTGTAAATCTTCAATTGAATATAAAGCCATCCAACCCAAGAACTGAAAGTTGTATGTTGAGTATGCCTGATATAAAATCAAACTTAGTTACACATCAAGTGGTTATTGGTGGGAAATTCAACTAATGACATATTTTATTAATTTATTAATTACATATGTATTTATTTTTAACAGTTTTATTGGGTACATTCATATGTCATCAAACTCACTCAAGTGTGTAATTCAATAATTTCTAATAACTGTATGCAGTACTGCAACCACCAACCATAAATCAGTTGTAGAACATTTCATATCCTACATAAGATCCTCATGCCATTTCACATTTATACCCTGTTCCCACCCACCACTCCAGGCAACAATTAATCTACTTTCCATCTCCTATTTTGCAGTTTCGCAACATTTCATGCAAGTGGAACCAAACAGCCTCTTCTCTGCCTGCATCTTTGAAAATATATATTTGTAACAACTGCATTTTGTCTGACTTACATCTCTGTAGTTGAGCAAGGCTGAAGAAAACTTCTCACTTAATTTATGGCTGTTCTCACTTAATTCATGACCATTAAGCATATGTTGGTTTTTAATGTCTGTAAAATTCCATTAAATTTTTTTTTGAGAAGACCATCTTATTTGTCTTGTGATAAGAAACATCTTCATGTTTCTGAATGCCAGTTATTTCTTAGTCTTCATTTGTCTTGACCAAATGGCAGTATTTTATGTAGCTGATCAGTATCTCTTCCAAAAGTACTTCCTTCATTTGGCTTCCAGAACACTGCAGACTTCTGGTTTAATACTTACCATTGTGTTTACTCTCTCAGTTTTGTTTTCTTGTTTATTTGTTTCATCTTGTTTGTTTTTTAGATTCTTCCCCATCTCTCCAATCTTAGAATACTCCATGGTACTTTTCTTGAATCTTGTTTTTCTCTAGCTACATTCAATCACCTGGTTATTTCATCCCCTCTTGCAGCTTTAAATACCATTCTATGCTGTTATCTTGAACCCAACCCCCCCCCCCAAGTGAGTCTTTTGGTTTACATGACAGAAAAGTACTGCTTCAGTTTATATATTTCTGATTTCCTAAGTCATCTTTATTTATTTGCTTTATTTTAGGTAATATATATCATTGTATATAATGTATTGATTACTCCCAAGTTATATCTCAACTTTATTCCTCTCCAATGAACACCACATTCGTTTATCTGACTACTTATTTGATAGTCAAATGTTTGCTAGAATTCTTATACTTATCATATCCAAAATGTACTTCTGATATTTTTCCAAAACTTATCCTTCCTACAATCATTTCAGTAAATGGCAACTCTAGTTTCTCAAAACAAGACCTTGGAGTTATCCTTTATATCATTTTTTTCTTTTGTTTCCCTCACAATGGATTATTCCCCTCAAGGAATTATTAAACTCCACGTTCAACCTTCAAAATATATCTATAATTGGACCTCCATCACTGTTACTCTCTTAGTTCAAGCCACTATCATATCTTGCCTGGATGACTGTAATAGCCTAATTGCTCTCTCTGCTTATTTGCCCTACAGATAATTCCCAACATAGCATTCAGTCTGATTCTATTAAAATGTTGGTCTGAGAGATGCCTGGCTGGCTCAGTCAGAAGAGCATGTGATTCTTGATCTCAGGGTTTTAAGTTTGAGCCCCATGTGGGGTGTAAAGATTACTTAAATAAATAAAACTTAACAAAAATAACATAAAATAGTGGTCTGATCCTATCATATATCTGTTCAAAATCTTCTAATAGCTTCTCATCTCTGTGACACCAACTCTTCCTACTGTCTCTCATCTTCAATCACCTTTCATTCCAGTCACATCACCCCCTAGCTGTTCTTTGTATACAGAAGGCATATTTTGGCCTCAGGGCCTTTGCATTTTCTCCTACCTCTTTCTTGAATAACATATCTGTGCAAATCCATGTGGCTTGTTTTCAGGTTCAGCCTATTCAATGAGGTTTCCATGCCATCCTATCTACACTTTGCAACCAACTTCCCTCACCCAGGCCTTATTTATAACATTTAACATCTAACATGCTAGCAGTATTTGTCTCTCACTGCCATGAAGACCAATGGTTTTGTCTTTTGTTTACTGCTGTATCCCAAAGCCTAGAAGAGGATCTATCAGTACGCACTCAGTAAATGTTTGTTAGATAAATACATACATAGGCCCACAGGTTAATATCTGATACAGAGGACTCAGTCAGCTCTAATTAAAGCATGTTATTACATGAATCCTATATATTTCACATTTATTTTTATTTTGGTATTTATATTCGTATTAAATTCATAACGACCATTTTTTGTTTTTGCTTTTCTTAGCTCATTCTTACCCCAGAACTTTTTGGTTTATACATATAATGAAACTGGATTTTTACATTTAGAGTCTTCATATTTTAAGGTAAGCTCTAGATGTCTTACATATTTTTTATCATATGGTTTTATATTGAAGTGGCCATATCACTACCATTGGGATATATTTGTTCCATGATGACAATTTATTACAAATATTTTATTCTGTATAATTATGACCTGTTATGTCGCTGATGGTTGTACATAAAAATGGTACATGACAGAGATAAAACCCAGGCTGAAAGAATACTCATTGGCACGTTGGTGGTACAAAATAAAGAGGATTGTCAAAAACCTTTTTTCCTTGAAAATCCGCATTAACAAATCTATATGATACACAATCTTATTATTTTCAATTATTTCAACATTTTTAATCTTGTGCAATGTTAGCAAATACATTTTTATTCATAAATTATTTATTTATTTATTTTTCTATATTGATTTTCAGATGTATTGCCATTACCAAGGATATGTTGCAGATATTCCAAATTCGCTTGCAACACTTAGCATCTGTTCTGGACTCAGGTAATAGGATCTTACGTGATACTTACACATGGAAAACTTTAAAATGAAACTTAGTGGCTTGCAGACATAAATCTGGGAATGTTTAAGGAGAATCCAAATCTAAAAGTTTCCTTTATGATGGCCTTACTTTTTAATATCAATATTAGCAGCTGAACTT
The DNA here is from genome assembly GCF_002007445.2 of Ailuropoda melanoleuca. Classification (NCBI taxonomy): domain Eukaryota; kingdom Metazoa; phylum Chordata; class Mammalia; order Carnivora; family Ursidae; genus Ailuropoda; species Ailuropoda melanoleuca. The sequence goes on from NC_048235.1 coordinate 32,508,356, forward strand.
TAGTGCCCATTTAAATAAAATCACTCCAGGGAATCCTGACTGGAGGTATCTTATTCAAGATACCATGCAGAAGGGGATAGTTTTGGTAAAGGAAACTTTAGAACTAAATAATATTGTTGCATTATCTTTCAATTATCTCAAATAGTTATGGAAAATGATACGAATTAATCATTTCAATATGTGCATATTGTATACTTTCAGTTTAGGTGCACTCAGTATCAGACATAAAACAACTAATTAAGAAGGACCCTCAGAGGTAAAAGGGCAGGGATAAGTGATTTTCATCAGTGATGTGGCAAGAGAAAGGTATTAAGTTTATGAGAGGAAGACTGGTCCAGAGCAAAGAAAAAAAAAGACTCTCCCTAACTTCCTTTTGGTTTTGATTGCCTGATTTCTAGAATTTATTCATGTCAACTCAGAAAAATTGGCATTCATTTCATGCGTTTTTCATAGATATCCACCTCTTTAGATATACACTCTACATACCTGCTTTCCCTTATTCTAAACTCTGTAAGAACATGAACTTTATTCTTGGAATTCTCAGCAAATGCTTGGTTTTCAACAAATACTTGGCCTTAATTAATATATCGGGAATAAATATGACTACTACACAGGTAACATAAAATGCTTTGCAATATATTTTGTTCTTTAATATATGAGCAAAACTAAGGTAGATATGATATCTCAGTTACTAATGGTAAACCAGAAAAAATGGGAAAATAAAGTGTGTTTATAATGTGTTCCTTACTATATTTCAAACTGGAATTTCTATTGATTTCTTCTTTATAATTTCCATCCCTTTGTTGACATTCTTTATTTATTGAGACATCATTATAATATTTCCCTTTAGTTGTTTATATATGGTTTCTTTTAGCTCTTTGAAATTATTTAAATACCTGGTTTAAAGTATTTAAATTTAATTGTTTTAATTTTTAAACTTTTTTTTCACATTTTTGGTTGTAGCTTTGATGAGATCACTTGTAGGGTTTTTATATCATTGCTTTCTAAATATTCAGGGGATTCCTTCAGTTTGAAAACATCAGTTATGGAATTGAGCCATTGGAATCTTCAGCACGATTTGAACACATAATTTATCAAGTGAAAAATGAGAATCCAGATATACCACTGTTAGCAGAAAATTACAGCAATATTTGGCAGAAAGACCAACCCTATAAATATAATTTAAGTTCACAGGTAACATGATGATTCTGATGTTATGACATACTGTGAAATTACTTATATAGAATTTTGTTTATTGTGGAGAGGAACTACTTAGCTACGCAGTAGAAATACCAAATTTGATATTTTCTGTCTGCACTTTTAAATAAAACATCCATATTCCTTCTAAGATATATGAAAAATTACACAATAATGTATTTCAGGCTTATTACAATGTATTGTGTTACATTTCCTATTTTCTATTTTATTCAAGCAAAAATGCAGATTATTGAGTAAAATTTAGAAATACAGGAAAAATGAAGTCACTATATAAATAAAGACAATAAAGTAAGTCAAATTACAACTACCTTGCTAAAATTACTTTTAATATTTTATATATAGCTTTATGTATTACTAGAACATAATCTTTCTAAAATAGATAATCGTCTGTATATTTTTAACTCTTAATTTATCTGTTGGCTGTATATAGAGTTCTTGTTCAACAGATGTTTTTCTTTCATCATTTGGAATATTTTAATTCACTCTTAAGGCCTCCATGATTGCTGATGAAAAATTAGCTGTTATTAATCTTATTGAGGATTCCTGTACATGATGAGTCCCTTCTCTGTTGCATCTTCCAAATTTCTCTCTTTATCTTTGGCTTAAGGCGTTTTTAAATAATGTGTCTTTGAGTGGTTCTTTTCAGTTTATCTAAATGGGAGTTGACTGAGCTTCTTTCCTGTGTACATTAATGTTTTTCACCTAATTTGGGAGATTGTGTGCCACTAGTTCTTTGATTATTCTTCGGTCCTTTTATCTACCTCCTCACTTTCTTATACTCCCATTATGTGAATGTTGGTATGCTTGATAGTGCCCCATAGGTGTATTAGATTTTGTTTATTTAGCTCCATTCTCGTTTCTTTCTCTTCCTTAGATTGTATAATTGCAATAGATCTGTCTTCAAGTTCCCTGATTCTTTCTTCTGTCTGCCCATATCTGATGTGGAGCCACTCTAATGGGTATTATTTTATTTTAATTGTTTTATTTTTCAATACCAGAAATTCGATTTATTTCTTTTTAAATATTTTATGCCTTTATTGATATTCCATATTTAGTGAGACATTATTATAATATCCTCCTTCAGTTATTTATACACTTCTTTTAGCTCTTTGAAAATTATTCAAAATACCTAATTTAAAGTATTTTTCTAGTAAGTCCAATGTCTAATTGTCCTCAAAGGCAGTTTCTATTGATGACCTTTTTCCTGTATATGGGTCATACTTTGGGTCTTTTTCATGTCTCGTAATTTCTTGAAAACTGAAAGTAGTCACTCCAAATAATACAATGTGATAACTCTGGAAATCAGATCCTCCTCCATCAAATATTGCTATTCATTGCAGTTATTATTTGTTTTGTAAATTTTTAACTGGTTCTCTAAAGTCTGTATTCTGTGTTGTATGTAGCCACTGAAGTCTCTATTCTCCCATATTTTTGGTGGGTTAATGATCAGACAGAGTTCTTCAAATGCTTGGAAACAATAAGTTTCCCAGTTCTTGCTGAGAGTATCGCTGTACCTGTTGGAGCATGCCTTTGTTGCTCAGTCAGGCAGTTAACAACTGTGCCTTTCCTTTCACTTTCTGCTTGTGCAGAGCCTCAAGATCAATCAGAGACGAGAGTTTAGAGTCTTTTCAGGTCTTTCCTAAGTATGTATACAGACTTGGGGATGTACTTAGCCTGATACATGTGTGTGATCTGCTAGATTCCCAGAAATTTATCATAGCTTTTCAAAGCTCTGTGTGAATATCTTATTCTCCAGCTTTTCCTTCTAAGTCTTTTTATTGTTCTACTGTTTGCCCCATGGTCATTCACTGCCCCAGACAACTGTGAAGTTTAAAAAAAATGTCTGTAATTGTTTAGAACAAATGCCTTTGGAAAAAGTGCTTTTCATACTGTGTAAGATGTGATTTAGGTCAATATGGACAAACTTAAGATAGGTTTTCTAGGAATAAAATAGGTCAGGTCATGACATTTCTTTGGAAATGAGATTTTGAAGATGTTCCAGCCATATTATGCTTTTTCTGGAGGTTGCCAGTCTGCTGGTATTTACTGCAAATTTGAGCTATTAGTTTTCAACTACTGGGAGAAGATACTAGAGTGAATTCAAATTCCACAAAAATCACGATTTTTACCCAGATCAGTTATTTTTCTTGAATAAACACTCCCTCAAAGGCTGCAAGTCATTTGTTAACTTCTAGAGATCTGAAAAAAGTTGATTCTAACAATTTTTGCCAGTTGTCTTGTTTTTTTTATGTAGAGGAGAATTTTTGGTTGTTCTCAACCTGATTTTAATTGATGTATTTTCATTTCTTGAATTTTATATACAGTATATTTATAGTCTTTTAATGTAGCTTTTTAAAATTTACCCGTTATTCCTCCATTGACTCATGGGAAATTTAGAAGTGTGCATAATTGGACATTTTCTAGATATCTTTCTTAGTACTTATATTTAATTGATTTTCATCATGTTCAGATAGTGCATTTGACTTTAGTATATTCTTTATATATCCTGCAGTTGTTTTGTGTAGCATTTTACAGATGTTCATTAGGTCAATTTGTTTGTATTCTTCAAAATTTCTGTTTTCCACATTTTTTTCTTGTAGGGATTTTGTGGTTTATGTCTGCTGTCACAGCATCCTCCTATGGAACATTTTTGAGCATCGTTCTGTATTTTTCATTTTTACGTGATATGTCATTATTAATTCTTATTTAAAATAATAGAAGATATGTTTGCCAAACTTTCACTAGACAATCATTGGTTTTGTCTAAAAGTTATTGAGAAAATTATAATACTGTGGGTTTTTTTTGTTTTGTTTTGTTTTTCTCTGAAAGGCAAGCAGACAACCTCTTTCTCTTTTTCAGATCATTTCTAATTGCAAAGTTACATACACTGGCTTATCAAAAACACAATACAAAGCTACCCAATGATAAAATAAAGTGTTCATAGACACATGTGGATAGGGACTACCAACTACTTTCCATATTGGGTGGTTGTTGTAGAGCTATTTGGTGTTGAAATAACACATCTCATGTTGCATGTTGTTTAATATTTTCTACTAATGCCTATAACATATTAACTGGAATTGCTTTAAATCTTCTTTCTGATAGTTCCAACATCTGTGTCATTCATAAGTCTGATTCTCATCATTGCTATAGCTTTTATATTGCATTTTCTTCTTTCCTGTCTGTATCCCTTCTCTCTCTTTTGTGAAGGCTAAACATGTTACATAATGCAGTAGGCAGTATATATTGAATTAAATGTCGTTCCTGTATTTTTTTTTAACACATATTAGCACAGGTCATGGATTTGGCATGGAGCAGAGAACAGAGGAATTCTCTGATGTTTGGGTTAAAACTCAGTGTTGGATTAAAACTATGAACCTGGATTTGGGGATGTAGTCTTCACAAAGGTCACCAACTCTCTCCTCCAGATGTAATACTGGGCCTAACAAGTATTCCTTACTTTCCTTCCAGAATTAGACCTTTTTATTCATTTTCCTTTTCCAGATGTAGTTTTTACCAGTGTCCTCAGGATATAAACCTCTTTACTTTCTCCAGTAGATTAAGGATTTTGTGTCATAAAGGAGATAGAGGAGATGAGTTTGGGTAGTTTCTGCAGTGGCTGATGTTCCTCAGCCAGCATTATATCTTTTTAAATACATGCTTTAATCTTAATTGTGAGTAACTTATGGAATTCCTAAAGAAAAAGCCCGTAAGAATCTATGAAATCAACTATATTTATGACTTCCAGAGACTTCACACTTTTATGCTAGCCAAGCTTGGCCTTTAGAAATTCAGCCAAAATCTCTAGCTGGATATTCTTATCAGCTTACACAGTTTTTGGTGTCATTAGAACCAGCTAAGCAAATACTTGGTTTCTGGCCCTCCCTGCAGACACGTTTCTCGCTCCAGATTTTGGTTAGTGGTTTAATCCACAGTCTCAGTTTTTTGATGGGTGAAGTAAAAATTATTAATATGTACTTTGTACAGGTTTTACTTTGTTGTGCAACACTTGTTTCTGATCTCTGATCTACAACCAGATCACCAATACTGCAAAGAACTCTAACTACATACATTTGGCAATGTAAATAAAATGCGGCCAATATCTTAAAAACAATGCACTATCAAATCTCAACCAAAATGGAGTAGATAAGCTAAACAGTCCTGTAGTCATTAAAAAGCATTGAATTTTCAGTGAAAAATCTCTCAAATGCAAAAACTCTCTGGTGTAAATGGTTTTATGTAAAATTTATAATACAGATTAAAAGAATATATAATGCTGATTCTATAGAATTTCACCAGCAAAGATGAAGAGAAGTGAATACTTTACAACTAACTTTGTGAGGACAATATTGTCCTGATACTAAAACTATGTACAGACAGTACAAAACAGACAAACCCATGAATATAGATGTAAAAATTCTAAATAAAATGCTGTCAAAAATAATTGAGTAATTTATCAGAAGGATTGCACACCATGATTAAGTATTGCTTATCCAGCAATGGAAGTCTGGTTCAATATTTGAAAATATGCCAAAATAATCTACTATATTACTAGGTTAAAAAAGAAAAGGTGCACAATCTACTCAATTAATACAGGAAAATAAGACAAAATTCAATTCAAAATTCATTTACTATATAAATTTTCAGTGATGTTGGAAACTTGTAACTTGTTCTAGTGATAAAAAATAATCCTATAAAAGCAGATAGGAGTCTCTGCTCCTCCATGTTCAACAGACAGCCACATCTTCTGGTGCAGTGCCAGACATGACCCTGAGACACGATGGTGAAGGTCAGAGTGAACAGATTTGGCCCTATTGTGTGCCTGGTCACCAGGGCTACTTTTAACTCTGGCAAAGTAGATATTGTGGCCATCAGTGACCCCTTCATTGACCTCAATTACATGGTCTACATGTTCCAGTATGATTCCACACATGGAAAATTCCACGGCACAGTCAAGGCTGAGAATGGGAAATTTGTCATCAATGGAAAGTCCATCTCCATCTTCCAGGACTGAGATCCAGCCAACATCAAATGGGGTAATGCTGGTGCTGAGTATGTTGTGGAGTCCACTGTGGTCTTCACCACCATAGAGAAGGCTGGGGCTCACTTGAAGTGTGGGTCCAAGAGGATCTTCATCTCTGCTCCTTCTGCTGATGCCCTCTGTTTGTGATGGGTGTGAACCATAAGAAGTATGACAACTCCCTCAAGATTGTCAGCAATGCCTCTTACACCACCAACTGCTTGTCTCCTCTGGCCAAGTTCATCCATAACAACTTCGACATCATGGAAGGACTCATGACCATCGTCCATGCCATCACTGCCACCCAGAAGACTGTGGATGGTCACTCTGGGAAGCTTTGGCATGACAACCAAGAAGCTGCCCAGAACATCATCCCTGCTTCCACGGGCACTGCCAAGGCTGTAGGCAAGTTCATCCTTGAGCTGAACGGAAGGCTCACTGGCATGGCTTTCTGTGTCCCCACCCCCAACATGTCTGTAGTGGATCTGACCTGCCACCTGGAGAAAGCTGCCAAATATGATGACATCAATAAGGTGGTGAAGCAGGCATCAGAGGGCCCCCTCAAGGGCATCCTTGGGTACACTGAGAGCCAACTTGTCTCCTGAGACTTTAACAGTGACACCCACTCTTCCACTTTCGATGCTGGGGCTGGCATTGCTCTCAATGACCACTTTGTCAAGTTCATTTCCTGGTATGAGAATGAATTTGCCTACAGCAACCAGGTGGTGGACCTTATGGTCCACAGGGCCTCCAAGGAGTAAGCCCCCTGGACCACCTGCCCCAGTGAGAGCAAGGGAAAGAGAAAGAGAGAGGCCCTCAGCTGCAGAGTCTTTGCCTCAACTTATCCCCCGAAACACTGAGAATCTCCCAACCTCCACCGTTTTCATCCCAGACCCCCAGAAGAAGGGGAAGGGTTTGGGGAGCCCTATCTTGTCATGTACCATCAATAAAGTATACCCAAGCCAAAAAAAAAAAAAAAAGCAGATAGCAAATATAATACCTAATGAAGAAAGACATTTCCTATTAAGATTTGGTATAAGGCCACCCTTATTTGATAGTGTTGGATTTCTAGGCAGAATAATAAAGCAAGAAAAGGAAATAAAAGACATACAGATCAGAAAAGAAAACATAAGAATGCCTTTATGTGCAGATGACATGATTATTTGCTTAAAAACCTCAGGAAATATAGAAAACAACTGCTGAAACTAAGTGAAATCAATGAAGTCACAGGATACTTCATCAAGATACAAAAATCAACCATTTCTACATATTAACAATGAATATATGAAGACTATAGGAAAAATGTATAACATTTTCAATCACTGAAAGAATAAAACGGTATCTTAGTTTAGGCTGTTATAACAAATTCCTGTAGACTAGTGGCTTAAACAACAAACATTTATTTCTTGTGGTTCTGGAGACTGGACGTCCAAATCAGGATGTGAGCTTGTTCAGATTTTTGGTGAATGTCCTCTTCCTGGTACATAGAGGCCTGTCTTCTTGCTGTATCCTTATATGGTAGAGAGACAACTAGCTAGCTCTCAGTCCCTTCTTGTAAGGGCACTAATGCCATTCATGACAGCTCTAGCTTCATGATCTAATTACTTTCCAAAGGCCCCATGTCCAAATGTAATTACATTGGGAGGGTTTCGACATATGAATTTGGGGGCAACACAGACATTGCAGGTAGATATATAGCAAAACAGGTTATATATTAAAAAGTGCAAAATGCTGATGTAATAAATCAAAGACATCAATAAATGAAGAAACATATCGTGGATTGGAAGACTCGCAAAATAAATATTCCATTTTTCTCCAAATGAATGTATAGGTTTAACATCATTCCTCTAAAATCCTAGCAAGAATTTTTATAGCTTGTTCTAAAAGATATATGGAAAGTCCAAGAAACTTGGATCAAGGAATATAGAAATTTTTTCAAATTTCTATATGTAAAATGGAATTTCAGTGTGTTAGAAATACAGCTCATATAAAAAAAATTACCATTACAGTGTTAAGTGATGATACCATAAATTGATGATATATAGCTGACTTGGCACAATCAAGAATTATTACATCATGTAAAATGGGGCATACAGTCTATACTCTGAGACTACAGAATTATTTCTGATATTGCGCATTTTGTTCTTTCTTGTGTACCCATATGATTAATAGTATAAAGTATACCATTTACCCACATTTCTGTGTAGACTATGAATTCTCATATATTTCTTATATTTTTCTGTGAATGAATTAAAGATTTCCAGTGCACCATGGTTGGTGTTACCATAGTCTTTAGGAGGACAGTGTGTGAAGAATTTTCAAATGCGAACTGATAATGTAGGTTTGTCATGAGATGAAGACAGCAGAATGTATATCTATATGTTCACTTTCTTTCTCATTCAGTATTAATAGAGAGTACCTGAGTTCTTATATTACTCCCGCATGCTCACTGGGACTCTTTTAAACCTGGAATATATTTTCAAATGAAATTTTCTGATTTGTAATTAATTTTTATATTTAATTCCTCATGAAGTTTTTATATGTGTTTCCCTTCTATACATGCTACTCTTTGCGCTTTACATGTTAACATTCAATAAATCCCTTTTTTCCCTCCTCAGGAAACAACTCTTTCAAAACTATTACCCCAATACCTGGAAATTCACATTATAGTGGAAAAAGCTTTGGTAAGTCAAACTTTTCTTTTGAAAAGTAATGAAATAATTTTTTTCTTAATTTCAAAAACATAATGTAATTTTAAAACCATTTCCAAGTAAAAATATTTTATTTTAGTTGTTACTCAGTTACAACTAAAAGCTCAAACTAGCCTGGAATGCCCTGCACTATCTACCCTGCCCCCATCCTCACCTTAGCCCAGTCTCCCCTTGACCTCACTTTCTAGCAGCCTTGATCTTCCCTTAACCTGCTTTAATCTCTCTGGTCACATTACTTTTTTTAAGCATTCCAGATACTTACCATCTTACCAATTTACTTAATGTTTTCTAATTTTATTGAGAAATGATTAACAAATACAATTGTATATATTTAAAGTGTAAAATGTGATGATTTGATATATGTTGTGGATTGATTGCCAAGACTAAGATAATTAGCACATCTATTACCTCACATAGTTAACTTTTTTTTTCATTTCTTTATGTGTATGTGTGTATGCACAAATGTGTGCGGTAAGAACACTTAAGATCTATTCTCAGCAACTTTCAAGTATACAATATCATATTATGAGCTTTAGTCACCATGTTGTGTGTTAGATCTTCAGAATTTATTCTTTCTTATGACTGAAAGTATACACCCTTTGCCCTATATCTCTCCATTTCCTCTCCCTCCAGCCACTGGCAACCACCATTTTATTCTCTCTTTTCTTTCTTTCTTTCTTTCTTTCTTTCTTTCTTTCTTTCTTTCTTTCTTCTTTCTTTTTTTAAATTTTACGTATAATTGATACTATACAGTTTTGTCTTTCTCTGTCTGGCTTATTTCACTTACTGTAATGTGCTTCAGGTTCATCATGTTTTGCAAGTAGATTTCCTTCTTTTTTATGACTAATATTCCATTGTGTGTATGTGTGTGTATTTTTTTATCCATTCATCTGTTGATGGGCATTTAGGTAGGTTCCATATCTAATCTGTTATGAATAATGCTGTATGGAACATGGGAGTGCAGCTATCTCTGAGATACCGATTTTGTTTCCTTAGTATATATACCCTGAAATGGAATTGCTGGATCACATGGTAGTTTTATTTTTAACTGTTGATGGAACCATCATACTGTTTTCCATAATGGCTGTACCAATTTACATTCTCACCAATAGTGTAGAAGTATTTGCTTTTCTTCACCTTTGCCAACATTTGAAATCTCTTGTCTTTTGGATAGTAGACATTCCAACAGGTGTATGGTGATATCTCATTGTGGTTTTGATTTGCATTACCTTGATGAATAGTGATGTTGAGCATCTTTTTCATGTACCTGTTGATCATTTGTATGTCTTTTTAAGAAAAAATATCCATTTGTTAGACGTAGTTTCTTTTGAATATTTACCTAGGAGTGAAATCCTTATGTTATACGGTTAGTATATGTTACCTCAGGAGATAGTGACAGTTTTCAAAAAAGGTTATAACAATTTGTTCCCCCACCAACAATGTATGAAAGATCCAAGGGTTCCATATCCCCACAAACAATTGGTATTGATAGTTGTTTTTTTTTTTTAAGTTTTAGCTCTTCTGGTATATGTATAATGAGATCATATTGTCATTTTTATTAGCATTTACCTGATAACTAATGAGTTTGAAAACATTTGATACTGTTCCAGATTATTTGGATATCCTCTTTAAGAGAAAATATATGTATTTTCCATTTTATTTATTCATTTATTTATTTATTTATTTATTTATTTATTTATTTTATTTGAGACAGAGAGGGAGAGAGAGAGAACATGTGAGCAGGGGGAAGAGCAGAGAGAGAGACTCTTGAAATAGACTCCCTGCTGAGCGTGGAGCCCAACATGGGGTTCTAGCCCACAGCCCATGAGATCATGATCTGAGCTGAAACCAAGAACTGGACACTTAGCCAACTGAGCCACCCAGGCGCCGTTTCTCATTTTAATATTTTTATTAATGTTTTGTAGGATTTTATATATTTTGAATATGAATCTTTTGTCAGATGGTATATTGGGGATATCTTCTCCCCATATGAGGCTTATATTTTCACTCTCTTAATGGTGTCTTTTGATGGACATATTTCTTAATTATTATGCATTCAAGTCCAATATATGATTTTTATCATTACCTTTTCCATTTAAGAAATATTTTCTTACTCCAAGGACATAAATATTTTTACTTCTGTTTTGGAATTTATTTTTATTTACCTTTTCACATACAGTTTTATGATCATCTCTAATTGGTAAAAATATGTGGTGTGAGGTAGGGGTTAAAGTTTATTTTTTCCATATTCATTTGCTCCAACACCATTTCTAGAAAGACCTGTCTTATTTTATTCAATTTTGCTGGCAATTTTTAAAACATCAAGTAATGGAATATGTATGGCCTTTTTCTCAAATCTGTCTTTTCTTTCCCCCCCCATTGGCTAATTTATATTTTGTTAAATCAATACTACACTGTACTGATTACTATAGCTTTATTTCCATTTAATCTATGTTTAAATCCTCTTCTTAGTCTTCACTATTGCTTTGATTATTCTGGGTCTTTATCCTTTAAACATATTTTAGAATTATTCTAAATTTACACACACACACACACACACACACACTGCACAATACAGCTGTGATTTTGATTCGGGGATTGCATTGAATGCATATATCACTTTGGGGAGAATTGTCATCTTAACAGTATTGAGTCTTCCAATCTAATACACACACATCTTTACATTTTTTTGTTAATTTCTTTCACCAGTATTCTGTTGTTTTCTGAAACATCCTTTTTAGTTTTATTGTTATGCATTTGATAGTCTATAGTAATATATTTTTTTTTACTTTAACATTTCAGTTTTTCTTGTTAGTTTATGGAAATGCCATTGATATGTATGTATTCATCTTATATCCTGTGATTATGCCTAATTGAATTGTTAACTCTTTGAGGTTTTTTTTAGCTTCTTATCTGAATAATGATATTTTTAATTTCTCTTTTCTAATCTTAGATTTCCTTTTCTAGTTTTTCTATTTTTTACTTCTTTACTTGTAATTCCTTTTCTTGCTTTGTTATCTTAGCTTGGCTCTCTAATACATATGAATGTATTGTGTATATTCCTAATTTCCCCCCTACCTTATACAGTAGCTATTTTATATATTACTTAATTATTCTATTTTACTCATTTTTACAAATCATGGATTTATTTACTTAATATTCTGTATAGGATTTTAGGGTTTGTGTTTAATAAATAATGATATCTAATGTCATTCCTTATAATGTTTTCTTTCATTGTATTAAGCTTATACAAGCCTCATAAAATGAGTTATGTTTTGTTCAAGATTTATACGTTATGGGTTTGATTTCTTCCATATGTATTTGGAAGCATTACATCTGAAGTCATGTAGATCTTAAGTTTTCTTAAAGGGAATATTTTTAAGTACTGATTTAATTGCTTTGACATATATAAAGCAGTTCAGATTTCTTTTTGTTTCACTCTCTGTAAGTTAGGTTTTCAAGGATTTTTTAAATATCATATAAGTTTTCAAATTATTGAAATACATTTATTGAAACTACCTACTTTTTATCTTTAAAAAATCGGTAACTTTGTAGTGACATCACCGTTTCTATTGCTCACCATTGCTATCAGTGATCTGATAGTGATCAAGATTTTCACTCTTAAGTTTTACAATGATGTCATCAAATATGAAAATTAACATTCTTACAAAACTATTTACTCGTCTATAGATTTTGTTTGATTTTGACAGTTTCCCCACAAGTGTTGTTTTTCTTGTCCAACCTCTAATCCAGGATCCTACACTTCATTGAGTTGTCATTTCTTCTTTTCCTCTAATATGTTATGGTATTATGGTCTTTCTTTGTGTTTCCTATACCTTGGAATGTTCCTTGTCTTTCCTGATACCTTTCTTGTATCGGAGAACACTTTTCAGTTGCCTTGCTGTTTGTTCCTCAATATGAGTTTGTCCCATACTTTCTCATGATTATATCAAGACTATATTTTTTATAATATCAAAAATGTGATCTTTTCTTGTTAAGCTGTTGTTAAGGTAGTGTGGCTTTCATAACATGAATTAGGGTGTTTTTACCCTTTTCTTATATTCTGGAAGATTTGGGGTATGGATGTTTTAATTTCTTCTCTTAAATGTCTGTAAGAATTCACTCTTATAGCCCTCTCAGCCCAGCAATTCATTTTTTGGAAAGTTTTATTGCATATTCCATTTTGACAGTGATATGATTATATGTTTTTTCAACTTTATCTGTGTAATTTTTGGAAAGCAGTGTTTTTAAATTTATCAACATTAAAAAATTATTGCAGAGTTAAGATGCTGGACTAGTGGGGGGGGGGTCTAGCTTGCCTTGTTCCTTGAACACAGCTAGATAAATATCAAATCATTCTGAACACCCAAGAAATCAATCTGAGGACTGACAGAACAAACTGCCAACTAGAGGGACAAAAGAGGTCACATCATTGGAAGGTAAGAGGTAGGAGGATTGGAGACATGATTTGAGGGAGAAAAGAATCTGGAGTGCTACAGAGGGGAAAGAGCCATAATAACAGAGAAAGAAGAGGGAGAAAAAGCAGTGTGCAGGGGATTGCAGAAGAAAAAACATTTCCCTAAAACCACTGACTGGAAAAATTGAGAGGAGCTGATTGTTGAAAGTGTTTATGAGCAGTAGAGCTCAAAGTCTGAAGTTTTAGAAGTTCATGCCATTGCCGGGATAGAGCCTGGCAGACACAGAAATGCTCCTGTGGAGGAGGAGGTCAGAGTCCTGGGAGCTGACAGTATTGTCTGAGGATCCTCTGAATCACATTGGGAGAGAGGAAATCACATTTCCTTTCACTTTGGGAGAGGTGACACTGCCTTTCACAGGACAAAAGAGATGGCAGACACCATTGAGATGCCCTGTTCCTTAGCATAGGCACAGAGGCACCTGTTGAGGGCAGTTAATATGGACACTGGTTTTTGCTGCACTACCATAAATCTCAAGCACCTGCATGTTCATTCAATTGCTCATCTGGGACAAACCACCCCCAGCCACAGTGTAGCAAGAGCCTCCCCCAGAGGATCAGTGTGGGCCTGCACTGCATCATGTTCCTAAAATTGAAGTTTTGAAACCCAACTGCTATGCCTGAGATAAAAGACAGGAGCACTGAGCAACTGGGTAGGCAGAAGTCTCGGACACAGACAAGGTGAAGGGAGGCATCTGAGGGACCCCTGGGACACATGAGCAGAAATTGTTCAGTCTTCTGGTAGGGTTTCCTGAACAGTGACAGGTGCAAATTTCCCTCTTTGGGGATGAGAGTGGGCTAATGCCAATTTTATCCCCAGCCCATCAGCACGGATGGACTTGAGTGATGAGCACAGTGCCAACAGAGCAGACCCTATCATACTAAAGGAGTCTAACCAGTAAGAACATGTAACAATTATAAATATTTATGCCACCAACTTGGGAGCACCCAAATATATAAATCAATTAATAATAAACACAAAGAAACTCATCGATAATAATACAATAATAGTAGGGGCTTTAAACACCTCACTTAGAGCAATGGGCAGATCATCAAAGCAGAAAACCAACAAGGAAACAAAGGCTTTGGATGACACACTGAACCAGATGGACTTAACAGATATACTCAGAACATTTCATTCTAAAACAGCAGAATACACATTCTTCTCCAGGGCACATGGAACATTTTCCAGAATAGATCACATACTGGGTCACAAATCAGGTTTCTACTGGTACAAAAAACGGAGATCATACCATGCATATTTTCAAACCTCAAAGCTATGAAACTAGAAGTCCCCCACAGGAAAAAAAAAATGGAAAGACCACCAATACATGGAGGTTAAAGAACATCCTACTGAAGAATGAATGGGTTAACCAGGAAATTAAAGAAAAAATGAAGAAATAGATAGAAGCAAATGAAAATGAAAACATGACAGTCTGAAACTTTTGGGATGCAGCAAAAGTAGTCAAAAGAGGGAAGAATATAGCAATGCAGGCCTTCCTCAAAAAAAACCATGAAAAGTCTCAAATATACAACCTAACCTAAACCTAAAGGAGCATGAAAAAGAATAGTAAATAAAGCCTAAGTCAGCACAAGAAGGATAATAATAAAGATCAGAGCAGAAAGCAATGATAAACAAACAAGCAAACAAACAAAAATCCAGAATGGATCAGTGAATCTAGGAGTTGGTTCTTTGAAATAATTAATAAAATCAATAAACCCCTAACCAGACTTTTCAAAAAGAAAAGAGAAAGGACCCAAATAAATAAAATCATGAATGAAAGAGGAGAGATCACAACCAACTCCGGAGAAATACAATCATAAGAGAATATTATGAAAAATATGCCAAAAATTGCACAATTGGGAAGAAATAGATAAGTTACTATAAATATGTAAACTACCAAAATTGAAACAGGATGAAACAGAAAATTTGAACAGACCCATAACCAGTAAAGAAATTGAAGCAGTAATCAAAAATCTCCTAACAGACTCCAGGGCCAGATGGCCTCCAGTAGAATTCTACCAAACATTTAAAGAAGCATTAATACCTACTCTTCAGAAGTTGTTTCAAAAAGTGGAAGTGGAAGGAAAACTTCCAAACTCATCCTATGAAGCCAGCATGTCCTTGATCCCAAAACCAAAGACCTGCAACAAAGAGAATTATAGACCAATATCCCTGATGAACATTGATGCCAAAATTCTCCCAATATACTAGCTAATAGGATCCAACACTACATTAAAAGGATTGTTCACCATGACCGAATGGAATTTATTCTTGGACTGCAGGCATGGTTCAATATCCAGAAGTCAGTGTGATACACAACATTAATAAAAGAATGGACAAGAACCGTATGATTCTCTCAATAGATGCAGAAAAAGCATTTCACGAAATACAGCATCTTTTCTTGATAAAAAATCTCTTCAGTGTAGGGATAGACGGAACACACCTCAATATCATAAAAGGCACATATGAAAGACCACAGCTAATATCATCCTCAATGGGGAAAAACAGAACTTTTCCTCTGTGGTCAGGACCAAGACAGGGATGTCCACCATCATCATTGTTTTTTTAACATAGTACTGGAAGTCTTTGCCTCAGCAACCAGACAACAAAAAAAATACAAAATACAAAACGCATCCAAATCAGCAAGGAAGAAGTCAAACTTTCACTATTTGCAGATGACATGATACTCTGTAGAAAACCCAAACACTCCATCAAAAATTTGCTGGGACTGATACATAAATTCAGTAAAGTCATGGGCTACAAAATAAACATACAGAAATATGTTGCATTTCTATATGCTAATAATGAAGCAGCAGAAAGAGAAATCAAGGAATCAATCCCATTTACAATTGCACCAAAAACCATACGATAGTTAGGAATACATGTAACTAAAGAGAGAAAAGATCTGTACTCTGAAAACTGTAGAACACTTATGAAAGAAATTGAAGAGGAATGGAAAAGTAGTCCATGCTCATGGATTGTAAGAACAAATATTGTTAAAATTTCTATACTACCCAAAGTGAACTATACATTTAGTACAATCCCTATCAAAACACCACAGCATTTTTCACAGAACTAGATCAAACAATCCTAAAATTTGTACTGAACCATGAAAGACCCTGAATAGCCAAAGTAATCTTGAAAAAGAAAAGCGGAGCATCACAATTCTGGATTTCAAAGAATAGTAACAAAGCTCTAGTCATCAAGACAGTATGATACTGGCATGGAAATAAACACATAGATGAATGAAACAGAATAGAAAACCCAGAAATGGGCCCTCAATGCTATGGTCAACTAATCTTCAACAAATCAGGAGAGAATATTCTATCTAAAAAAAGTCTATTCAACAAGTGGTGTTGGGCAAACTGGATATTAACACACAAAAGAATGAGACTGGACCAATTTCTACACCATCCACAAAAATAAATTCAAAATTTGTGAAAGACCTAAATATGAGACAGGAAACCATCAAAATCGTAGAGGAGAACACAGGCAGCAACCTCTTTGACATCGGCTGCAGCAACTTTTTACTGGACACATCTCTGGAGGCAAGGGAAACAGGAGCAAAAATTAACTATTTGGACTTCATCAAGATAAAACACTTCTGTGCAGTGAAGGAAACATTAAATAAAGCTAAAACGCAACCTATGGAATGGGAGAAGATATTTGCAAATGACATATCTGATGAAAGGTTAGTATCCAAAATGTATAAAGAATTTATTAAACTCAACAACAAAAACCAAACAGTCCAGTTAAGAAATGGTCAGAAGACATGAATAGACATATTCCCAAAGAAAATATACAGATGGCTAACAAACACATGACAAGATGCTCAACTCACTCATCACCAGAGAAATACAAATCAAAACCATGATAAGATGCCACATCATACCTGTCAGAATGGCTAAAATTAACAACACAGGAAGCAACAGGTGTGGTGAGGAAGCAGAGAAAGGGGAACTCTTTCACACTCTTGGTGGCAAACTCTAAGAGACTGTTAACTGTAGAGAACAAACTGGAGGTTGATGGATGGGGGAGATGGGCTAGATGGATGTTGGGTATTAAGGAGGGAACATTTTGTGATAAGCCCTGGCTGTTATATGTAAATGATGAATCACTAAATTCTACTCCTGAAACCAACTTTACAGTGGATGTTAATAACTAGAATTTAAACAAGAACTTGAAACCTACAAAGAGAAAAAAATAAAATAAAAATTATTGGCCTAAACATTTTAATAGTCCATTATTATCCTATTATCTTGAAGGATGTATTTTTTGGCCTCTCTTTTATGCCTGATATTGGTAATTTATATCATCCCTCAATTTCATGATAATACTTATTAGGGGTGTATCAATTATATTCATCTTTTCAAAGAACCTTTATTTTTATTCCTTGATTTTGATGTTTATTTCCCAATTTATTGCTTTCTTTTTTTTATTTAAACCAAAACTGTTTTTTTTTCAATTTTTTTCTTCAAAAAAAATTCTCTTTAGTGTTCCATGATTCATTGTTTTCGTATAACACCCAAGTGCTCATTGCAATATGTGCCCTCCTTAATAACCATCACCAGGGCAACCCTTCCCCCCATCCCCTTCCCCTATGAAACCCTCAGTCTGTTTCACGGTGTCCATAGTCTCTCATGGTCCTTCTCCCCCTCTGATTATCCTCCCTTCATTTTTCCCTTCCTTCTCCAAATGTCGTCCATGTTATTCCTTTTGTTCCACATATGAGTGAAACCATATGATAGTTGTCTTTTTCTGCTTAGCTTATTTCAGTTAGCATAATCCTCTCCAGTTCCATCCATGTTGATGCAAATGATGGCTATTCAGTCTTTCTGATGGCTGAGTAATACTCCATTGTACCACATTTTCTTTATCCAATTGTCTGTTGAAGGACATTTTGGCTCCTTCCACAGTTTGGCTGTTGTGGACATTGCTGCTATGAACATTGGGGTGCATGTGGCCCTTCTTTCACTACATCTGTATCTTTGAAGTAAATACCCAGTAGTGCAATTTCTGGGTCATACGGTAGCTCTATTTTTAACTTTTTGAGGAACCTCCACATTGTTTTCCAAAGTGGTTGTACCAATTTGCATTCCCACCAACAGTGTAAGAGGGTTCCCCTTTCTCCACATCCCCTCCAACATTTGTCATTTCCTGCCTTGTTAATTTTTGCCATTCTAACTGGTGTAAGGTAGTATCTCAATGTGGTTTTGATTTGTGTTTCCCTGATAGCTAATGATGTTGAACATTTTTTCATGTGTCTGTTAGCCATTCGTATGTGTTCTTTGGAAAAGTATCTGTTCATGTCTTCTGTCCATTTTTTGACTTGATTATTTGTTTTTTGGGTGTTGAGTTTGAGAAGTTCTTTATAAATCTTGGATACCAGCCCTTTATATGAAATGTCATTTGCAAATATCTTCTCCCATTCCATGGGCTGCCTGTTAGTTTTGCTGACTGTTTCCTTTGCTGTGCAGAAGCTTTTTATCTTGATGAAGTTCCAAAAGTTCATTTTTGCTTTTGTTTCCCTTGCCTTTGGAGAAATGTCATGAAAGAAGTAGCTATAGCTGATGTCAAAGACATTACTGCCCATGTTCTCCTCTAGGATTTTGATGGATTCCTGTCTCACATTGAGGTCTTTCATCCATTTAGACTTTATCTTTGTGTATGGTGTGAGAGAATGGTCAAGTTTCATTCTTCTGTATATAGCTGTCTTATTTTCCCAGCACCATTTATTGAAGAGACTGTCTTTTTTCCACTGGATGTTTTTTCCTGCTTTGTCAAAGATTAGTGGACCATAGAGTCGAGGGTCCATTTCTAGAGTCTCTATTCTGTCCTATTGGGGGACAAGAAGAAAAACTTCTTTTCAACATTTCCTTCACAATTTGGCGTCTTTTCTGGATCCATACAAATTTTAGGATTTTTCATTCCAACTCTTTGAAAATGCCATTGGTATTTTGATTGGGATGGCATTGAAAGTATAGATTTCTCTGGGCACCATAGACATTTTAACAACATTTATTCTTCTGATCCGTGAGCACAGAAAGTTTTTCCATCTTTTTGTGTCTTCTTCAATTTCTTTCATAAGTGTTCCGTAGTTTCTCTAGTACAGATCCTTTACCTCTTTGGCTAGGTTTATTCCAAGGTATCTTATGGGTTTTAGTGCTATTGTAAATGGAATCGATTCCCTAAATTCTCTTTCTACAGTTACATTGTTAGTGTATAGAAAAGCAACTAATTTCTGTGCATTGATTTTGTAGCCTGCCACATTGCTGAATTGCTGTATGACTTTTAGTAATTTGGGGGTGGAGTCTTTTGGGTTTTCCACATAAAGTATCATGTCATCTGTGAAGAGAGAGTTTGACTTCTTTTCCAATTTGAATATGATATTCCAATTTGAGAATGATATTCACTGTGGGCTTTTCATAGATTTTTTAAATGAATTTGAGGAATGTTCCCTCTATCCCTACACTCTGCAGAGTTTTAATCAGGAAAGGATGTATTTTTTCAAATGCTTTTTCGGCATCTATTGAGAGGATTTTATTTTTCTTGTCTCTTCTCTTATTAATGTTTTCTATCACACTGATTGCTTTGCGAATGTTGAACCACCCTTGCAACCCAGGCAAAAATCCCACCTAGTAGTGAAGTATAATCTTTTTAATGTACTGTAGGATCCTATTGGCTCGGATCTTGTTGAGAATTTTGGCCTCCGTTTTCATTAGGGATATTGGTCTGTAATTTTCTGTTTTGATAAGTTCTTTGCCTGGTTTTGGGATCAAGGTAATGCTGGCTTCATAGAATGAGTTTGGAAGTTTTCCTTGATTCTGTTTTTTGAAACAGCTTCAGGAGAATAGGTATTAGTTCTTTTTTAAATGTTTGGTAGAATTCCTCTGGGAATCCATCAGGTCCTGGAGTCTTGTTTTTTGGGAGGTTTTTTTTTTTTTTAAGATTTCACTTATTTATTTGACAGAGATAGAGACAGCCAGCGAGAGAGGGAACACAAGCAGGGGGAGTGGGAGAGGAAGAAGCAGGCTCATAGCAGAGGAGCCTGATGTGGGGCTCGGATCCCACAACGCTGGGATCACGCCCTGAGCCGAAGGCAGACGCTTAACCGCTGTGCCACCCAGGCACCCCTAGGAGATTTTTGATCATTGCTCCAATTTCGTTACTGGTTATTGGTCTATTCAGGTTGTCAGTTTCCTCCTGTTTCAGTCTTGGTAGTTTGTAGGTTTCCAGGAAGGCATCCATTTCTTCCAGGTTGCTTAATTTATTGGCATATAGTTGCTGATAATAATTTCTAGTAATTATTTCTATTTCCTGGTGTTAGTAATGATCTCTCCCCTTTCATTCATAATTTAATTAATTTGAGTCTTTTTTTTCATATAGTCTCTAGTAGTTTATTGATTTTTATTAATTCTTTCAAAGAACTAGCTTCTAGTTTCACTGATCTGCTCTACTGTATTTCTGGTGTTTAATTCATTGATCTCTGCTCTAATGTTAATTATTTCTCTTCTCCTGCTTGGCTTAGGGTTTATTTGTTGTTCTTTCTCCTGTTCTTTAAGGTGTAAAGTTAACTCATGTATCTGGGATTTTTCTGTTTTTTTGAGTGAGGCTTGGATGGCTATGTATTTCCCCCTTAGGACCACCTTTGCAGTATCCCATAAGTTTTGGACCAATGTGCTTTCATTCTCATTGGTTTCCATGAATTATTTAAGTTCTTTAATTTCCTGGTTGACCCAAACATTCTTAAGCAGGATGGTCTTTAGCTTCCAAGTGTTTGAATTCCCTCCAAATTTTTCCTTGTGATGGTGTTCCAGTTTCAAAGCATTGTGGTCTGAAAATATGCAGGGGATAATCTCAATATTTTGGTATCAGTTGAGATCTGATTTGTGATCTATGTGGTCTATTCTGGAGAAAATTCCATTTGCGTTTGAGAAGAATGAGTATTCTGTTTTAGGGTGAAAAATTCTGTACATATCCATGAAGCCCATCTGGTCCAGTGTGTCATTCAAAGCTCTTGCTTCTTTGTTGACCTCCTGCTTAGATGATCTGTCTGTTGCTGAGAGTGGAATGTTGATGTCTCCTACTATTTAAGTATTATTATCAATATGTTTCTTTATTTTAGTTAACAGTTGGCTTGTGTATGTATAATTGTGTAATTGTACAATTATATGTTGGGGCGTCGGTCTGTTCTCATTGATCTTCGGAGGGGTCCTCTCTGCCTCTTGGACACAGATGCTTGTTTCCTTCTCCAGATTAGGGAAGTTCTCAGCTACAATTTGCTCAAAAATATCTTCTAGACCTCTCTGTCTCCCCATCCCCTCAGGGTTCCTAATAATTCTGACATTGGAAATTTTCATTGCATCATTAGTCTCTCTCAGTCTGATTCGTTGAGCTTGAATCTGTTTTTCCCCTGACTCCTCCATTTCCTCCTTTCCTATCCTCTTATCTGCTGGCTCACTAACTTGTTCTTCTGCTTCATTTACCTTAGCAGCGTATGCAGTTTAGGCTGCATTTCATTCGTAACATTTTTAAGTTCAACCTGAGTAGATCTCATTTCTGCCCTTAGAGATTCTATATTGTCACTAATATTTTTCTCAAGCACAGATATCCTCATAATTGTTACTCTGAAATCTATTTCTGACATCTTGCTTATATCCATATCCATTACGTCTGTGGCAGAGGCCATAGTCTCTGATTGTTTTCTTTGTTGGGGGTTCCTCCTCTTAGTCATTCTGTTGGAGGGTGGCTGAGGGAATGTACAGAGTCCAAAGTATTCACCACAACCCAAGCAAGATGCACCTGATTTATAGGGACCTTGGGTTGCTGTCTTCTTGTTCTTCCAGACTGTCTTCTGGCGGAGGGAATTGGTGCGCTGTTACTGTTGTGGGGGGGGGGGGCATGGGCTCAGTGAAAACCGGTTTTTTGGGTCTTTTGTTCTCTGGTGGCTTTCCATGGCAGTTTTCCATGTGTCCTCTGAGAGTCAGAGCAGAAGCGACCACATCCAAACCTCTGTCTCAGAACAGAGAAATTGCAGTCTGCTCTTCACTGAGCTCTCCAGGAGATACTGTCTCCATTTCTGTCTGCACTTCTAAAAAACGAGCCTCCCTGGTTGTTTGCCCCACAGCAACACTCCCAGAGGTGGAACCCAGGGCCAGGACACCTCTGCCCTTTGTGCTTCTAACACTGCAAGCTGCCCTCAAATCGCACGCACATACTCCTGCAGCAAATCGTTCCTGTCTGGGGGCTGCACTAAAGTCCTTTCCCCACCTCTACCAGTCTGCAAGTCTGTGCCCAGTCCCAGTGCTGGACACTTTTGTGCTCCTATGTTATTTCACCTTCTTGGCACCAGTGCTTATGGCGGCTCCCTCCCCCTTCTGTTTATCTTTCGATATCTGCACGCAGAATCATGGCTCCCTGCTTCATACCTCGAGACAGCTGGAGATTTTCTGCTTATAGAAATCCAGATATAACTTCTTACATTTCAGGTGATTTTGTGGGTGTTCAGAATGATTTGGTAGATATCCAGCTAAATTCAGGGGACTGGTTGATATAGGGTCCCCTACTCCTCCACCATCTTTTCCCTCCTCTCTAATTTATTGCTTTCTTATCTTTACCTTGTTATTTCCTCCCTTTCAGTTTCTTTCATTTGGATAAGATCACTGATTTTATGCATTTTTAATTTTATAATATATACACATTTAAAAATTTATCTGTAGTCAATGAATAACTGTCTAATACAAGAGTTTTTGTTTCTAGCAACACAAGTTTTGGTAAGATTTGTATCAACATTTGGGTTTTTCTTAATAATTTTCTAATTCGTGTGTGTGTGTGTGTGTGTGTGTGTGTCTGTGACCCTTGGGTAATTTAGAATTGTATGGGTTAGATTAAAAATATTTGGGGATTTTCAAGTTATATTTCTGTGTTCATATCTAGTTTTATTCAATATTGGTAAAACAGCATAATCTGAATGATATAAAATCTTGGAAATCTGTTGTGAATTCCTTTGTGGCCCAGTATATGGTCAATTTTATAAATGGTTCACATGCATTTGGAAAGGATTTAATACATTCTGCCCTTGTTAGATGCCGTGCTCTCTGTATATTAATGAGTCAAATATTTTAACTGCATTGTTCAGGCTTTCTATATTTATTACATTTTTGCCCTCTCATCCTATCAGTTAGTTACTAAGAGAATCATCTTAATATCCAGGGTTTCTTAAATTCTCCTTTTAATTGTGTCCATTTTGTTTTCCGTATTTTGGTGATGTGTATTATTTCCTACTAATTAAGCTTTGCCATGTCTTCTTTATATATTGAGAATTTTTACCTTGTGAAATAAACCTTTGGAGCTAGCGATATCTTCCAAAGTGTTATGACATTTAGTATATGAATTTATACTTCTACTCTGATGATCTTGAGTATTCTCAGATTGTCATAAATAACAATTTTTCTAATGTGTGGGGATATGTTTCATATATATATAACAACTGTCTAAAACACTTTTTCTTCTATTATAAGGAAAACATTTTGACTAGAATATGTTTAACTTCTAATTCATCCAATGGAAATATATAATTAATTTTCCATTACTTCTATTATCAACAATTGTAACAAGTAACCCATTTCAAGAACTATCATAATCTTGAGTAAACAAGCTACACAGATTTCTAAGATTTGGTAGGATTCCAATTTTTCAGTTTGCAAAGATAGCAACTTTTGCAGAAGTATTAAGCATTTTCCAAAATATGACTCCAAAGAACACGTGTTAGTTAAGTTCCCAAATAAGTAAGAATTTATGTCCTCTCACCTGGGTGGCTCAGTTGTTTCAGTATCTGACTTTGGCTCAAGTCATGATCCCAGGATCCTGAGATCGAGTCCCACATTGAGCTCCTTCCTCAGTGGGAAGCCTGCTTCTCCTTCTACCTGCAGCTCCCCCTGCTTGTGCTCTCTCTCTCTCACTCTCTGTGACAAATAAATTAAAAAAAATGTTTTTTTAAAAAAAGAATTTATGTTCTCTCAAGAATAGACCAGTTTCAAAGGATAATATGTTTTTTCTCCTTGCCTTTACATAATTTAATCTTATTTATCAAAACTTGTAGAATCTTTAAGCCACACAATTTTTAATTTTTTTGTAATTGTGATTTTTGGTTTTTATTCTTTAGAAATATTTGAGCATTTTGATTTTCTAAATATTTATTTATCTGATTTTTTTTAACCAACCATGTATATGACAAGAGGTTTTGTGATTCCCTCTGTGTCATAGAAAATGACTGTTATTTTCTCTCTGTCTAGCTGAAGAAATCCCATTATATTAAGGAGGAATCTATGAAGTTCTTTTAGGACCTCTTGATTTCAGTTGTTTCTGTTTGAGAGTGTCTTTAAAATATTAACAATTGATGGGCACCTGGGTGACTCAGTTGTTAAGCAAATGCCTTCGGCTCAAGGCGTGATCCCGGTGTTCTGGGATCGAGCCCCACATCAGGCTCCTCCACTGGGAGCCTGCTTCTTCCTCTCCCACTCCCCCTGCTTGTGTTCCCTCTCTCTCTGTCTCTCTCTCTGTCAATTAAATAAATAAAATCTTTAAAAAAAATTGAGAATTTATTTCAAAAACCTATGTCTTTTTGTTGTTTCTTTTATCATAAATGTTACTATCTTTATATTAGTATGCTTTATATTGTTTGACAGATCCTATGGTTTACCTGCCTGGTATGAGCAAGATATATGCACCATAAGAAATTGCTATTGCTAACATTTTTAAAAGAATCACTTAAAAATTTTTTTTCAGTATGATTATATGGGATCAGAAACGTTGGCTGTAACACAGAAAATTATCCAAATTATTGGCCTTGTCAACACTGTAAGTTGTAAGTTTTTTACATTTATAGTTTTATGAAAAATTATTGAAACTGATTTCTAATCTATTATGACAAATTGATGACTTAAAAATCTTCAGTTGTTAATATCCAAAATAATAAGCTGAACTTATTCTTTATTTTTGTGTAGTCTTGAAGTAATGACTAATGTTATTTGAATAAGTATGCCGTAAATCTTATTTTAGATGTTTACTCAGTTCAAATTGACTGTGATGCTGTCCTCCTTGGAATTGTGGTCAGATAAAAACAAAATTTCTACCAACGGGGATGCTGATGATTTATTACAAAGATTTTTCACATGGAAACAGGACTATCTTATCCTACGACCCCATGACGTAGCATTCTTACTTATGTAAGCACAATTTTTTACATTAAAAGATATTAAATAATTTCATTAATTTGGTAATTTAATGCATTTATTGTGTTCTTCAAGTTTCTGTAGGCCCCTCTGAAAATTTTAAATAAACATAGCTGTTGCCACAGATGCAAAGTATAGTTGAAAATATGATAAAAATAAAAACAACATAGGTTATATAAAAATATATTTTGGAATATGTAAAAAGACTTGCTTTTCATAAACTTTTATGATGTTGACTATACTACAGAATACATATAAGCATTAGCTTAATAATGTAAAAATTGGCACTAGTCAGTTAATATTGCCTACAATATGTTGATACATTTTGTGTCTACTCTTTGACTAAAAATGATATTTTTGGTAATAATTTAATTTAAGAAAATGTTTGCATTTCAGACAGGCAAGACTTCTTATTCCACAAGTTAAAAACTCCTTTTGTTTTAACTTTTAGTAACAAAAAGAGTGCATGCAGTACAAGGGAAACAGAGGAGAATTCAAGATAGTAAAATTTTATCAAGTCTAGGAGTTAGGAGAGGAGAGAAAATTGGATTTAAAGTGAATTGTAGGGACACCTGGGTAGCTCAGCTGGTTAAGTGTCCCAACTCAGGTTTAGCTGGGGTCATGATCTCAGGGTCGTGAGATGGAGCCCCGGCTATGCACTCAGTGAGGAGTCTGCTTGAGATCCTCTTCCTCTCCCTCTGCTCCTCCCCCACTCAAATAAATAAATAAATCTTTAATTAAAAAGTAATATGAATTATAGTTTTTCAATGATTTGAGCATTTTGTATAATATGTTAGATAATACCCAGATTAAAAATTGGTTTGAAAAATTATTTTGAATTTTATGGGAGATTTAATTTAATAAATAAGCTAATAAATTGTTCTGAATGACTATGGCAATAAAAAAGGCTATGCAATAATGATGTAGTTACAGGAAACATCCTACATATCTGGGAGCAACATTTCCTGGCACAATATGCAATAAAAGCTATGATGCAGATATTGCTGTGGTATGTAATTTTTATCCTTTACTAGTTTTCTAAACTTTATATAGTATTTTATATTATTTTATATAGCTAAATAGTGTATAATAAAAGTAGGCATATTAATTTGACATTTTCTTCTCTATGTGTATTTATTATCTTGTTGGTACAAAATATTTTAATCTCAGAAAGTTTATTTAAATATATAGATTATAACATAAAGCAAAAGTGTAACATACATTAATATACTTATTCAACAAGTACACAAAACGATTAACATTTATCTCAGATTTTCTAAGGATATAAAACAATAGAGCAAAGTTAAAGCCTCTTGTATGTCTACTTTAAATTCAAGAAATGGCAAAAATCATGAATTTGTGCTTCCATTTTATGTGTATTTTATGCAATTGTTACAAATGTACATATCCATTAACTATATATCATTGCTCTGCATTGTTCTTATTTTATGCATCATTTCAGTATTATTTTGAACAGCTTTTAATGTGTACGTTGAATCATATAGCTCTACTTTTTCTTTTAAAATTTTTATGTTATTAAGCAATACACATTCCCTTATAAATACAAGTAGTTTTACAGGACTAATATTGAAAAAACTGAATCAGCCCCTTGCATAAACTACACTCCCTGAATTATTTTTCTCATTTTTTAAAACTTTTCCTCCTGGCTTATACTTTTACTTTCATTTCCTCATAAATAAAAGTTTTATTGGAGTATATCATATATAGAGAACATTGCAAAAATCATAAATATATAGGACAATTAATTTTGACTAAGTCAAAACATAGACATAGACATCATGGAGATCAAGAAATAGAATATTTCAGCATTTCAGAAGATCACTATGAATCATATACCTCCTTCCGCTTACTATCCATACCAAAGAAAAGCACTTTCCTTACATTTACTACTATTGGTTAGTTTGGCCTCTTCTTGAACTTTATGTAAATGAAATAATGCAGTGTGTATTCTTGTGTCCACCATTTATTTGCTCAAAATTATGTCTGTGAAAACCATTCTGTTTATATGTGTAGGAATAGTTTATTCACTTTTTACTACATATTTCTAAATAATATTCCCATGAAATTTCTTGAGTCTTCGAATTTAGACATCTATTGACTTCCTAACACTGAAGTCAGAATTTAAGATCCTAATAGCTCATCATATCTACATGCCACTTCTTCCATTCCTCCTCTGTAATTATATAGCTTATTAGAATTGTGTTTTAATCTCTGGTGAAATAATGAACTAAAATTAAATTGTCTTCTTTGCACAACTTTTGCTTCTTCCCAAATTTGTAATTATTTCATATTGTTTTTGCCCGAATTCTTCAATAAAATTAAAAATTGCCTCTACTTCTCTACATGTTTCAAAAAGTCTTCTTTTTAACCCATCTTTATTCCCCCCAATCTCTATTAGAATTTCTGCAGTGATGTTGACTGTAAATTTTCTAGCGTGTCTCCGTTGGAACATGTGTATTCTTTTTTCGTGACTTGCGTACTCAGTTTGTTAGGCTATATGCCCTATAATTTACTAAAACAAAACAAAAAAAATTATGTGTTGTAAATTGTTTGAGAGTGACATGATTGAAAACATACTTAATTATTTCAAAGATTGTTTGGCTAATTTTACTTTTAAAATAATTGTATCTTGGAATTTTAAAGGTCTTTTCTTTTGTCTTTACCATTTCTTTAGAAATTTAATGCTATTCTTATTCTCATTCGTTTGTGTGTCTTTTGCTTGTTTTCTCTATGGAAATATTTAAGATCTTTTTACCCTTATATGGTGTTTTTCATTATACAATATGCTGGTTATTTATATTGAAGCCCTTTCAATCTGGATACTATTTACTTCTGATCTGAGAAATTTTACTGTATTAAGCTTGATCATTTTTCCCCCTTTTCTTTCTGGAACTTTGTTAATTAAAGCATTTTGAATCATCATCTAATTTATTTTATCATATTTAATTTTTCTTTTATTTCTACATCTTCCAATATTTCTTTATATTTATACTTTGGAGCAGTCACTCACCTGAGTGTTCTCAGATCACTTTCACACTAATCCTCTGCTCTGGTCTATCACACAGGGAACTAGATATATTCCCTGGGCTTCTTTGCTTTCATGCTTTTGAGTATATTAAGCAAATATGGATGATTGGATGGGGCAGTGAAATATCTTAGTATCTCTGCATACTGACCCTGCTTGGAACAATGTCTCAGAACTACTGCTTCCTGTTCCTATAAAACTGTTACCCCTTCTGTCATGTAGCTCCTGCTGAATAGTGCTTGTTTATAGAATGTAATAATGGCTTTTTATTCATTCACCCTGTTCTGGTGTTGGTAGCGACATTCTGCTTTTCTAATCTCAGAGTTGCCTCTTACTTCTGTTGTGTAAAGGTCCTATAATAATTTCATTTGAATTGGATGCCTTATGATGACACCTATTCACTTTAAGCTCTATCTTAAGCATTGGAAAACTTTATAAAGAAACAGGTAGGAAATACTTAAGGCTTTGTAGACCATGTGAACTATGTCATAGGTACTCAACTCTGCCATTGTAATGCAAAAGCCAAAATAGAAAGAATATAAATTTATGAGCATGGTGATGTTCCAATAAAACTTTACTCATGAATACTGAAATGTAAACCTTATATAATTTTATTTGTCACACTTTTTTTTTCATTTTTTTCAACTATTTAAAAATACAAAACCATCCTTATTTGCAGACTGTACTGATCATACACCAGATTGGGTCCGTGGACCATAGTTTACCTGCCCTCCTTTAATCCCATCAGCACTTATCCTCACAGATTAATATTAAAAGTTGTAAAGGCTTTCTTTGAAAATGATAATTTATAAATCAAAACAACTTACAAGATCTTGCTAATTCATGTTGACATTTCCCTGGGAAACAAGTGAGGGAATAGAAACTAAGTGTTCTGGACAAACAAGAACAGAATAATCTTTGTTTCATAATAAATAATAAATCTATGTAAATATACTTGAGTTTTTGAATTTAGTGTGCCAGCTCAAACATTTGAGAGTGGTTTTAATAGTTTTTATCAATTGACTGAAAGATGTGAGCAATGATGGTCTATTTACAATGAAGTTCTGTCTTGAAAAGAAAGAAATTTATAGACTTATAGACATGTTTGTATTTGAATATATTTATTACGTTCATCAAACTCACCCAGCTCTTGACTATGTTTTTTGTGTTCACTATCCTCTGTAAGTTGGACAGTTAGTTATATGAATTGTTTGATAGACTTTGTCATTCTCTAGATTGGTAAGTAGATAGATAGGTTAGATAGATTAGATGATTGATAGATGATAGATGATAGTTCATCTGAGAGTAGAGACAATTTTATTTATTCCATTGTAATCTGCATGCTTTTATTTTTTTCTTTATTTATTTCATCAACTAGAATCCTCAGTACAATATTAAATAGAAGTTGTGAGATTCTTAAACCTTGCCTTTTTTGTAATCTTAGAAGGAATGAGTTCCGTCTTTCATGATTTTGTATGATATTAACTGTAGGTTTTTTATAGAGGCTCTTTAGGACACTCCCTTTGATTCCCACTTAGCTGATAGTTTTTTTCTTTCTTTGTTTTTACCAGAAATGGGTATTGGATTTTGTCATCTATTCTCTTCACTTACTGAAAACTCATATGGCTTTTTTCTTGAGTCTATTGAGTGACTGTATTATTGTTGGATTTTCAATTGGTGAACCAGCTTTGTATTTCTAGACTAAATCCCACCTTGTTTTGATGTATTGTCTTTTTTTATACATTGTTGGGTTCGAGTTGGTAAACTTTTGTTAAGAAATTTTGCATTTGTGATGATTGGGTTCATCAAACTGTAGTTATCTTTTCTGATAATGACTATTTCTGGATTTTCTATCAAGTTATGTGAGTTCATAAAATGAGCTATGTTTTCTCTATTCCTGGATGTTTTGAAGAGTTTGTGTAAAGAAGAAATAGAGAATAGAAAAACAATAGAAAAATTGGCAAAATTGGAACCTCATTTTTTGAAAAGATAAATAAAACTGACAAACTCTTACCTAAAATAATTAAGAAAAATGTAGAGGGAAGACTGAGATAAAGTCAGAAATGAAAGAGGAGACATTATAATGGATAAATAAAAAGGTAACAAAGGACTATTAATAATTATATGCCAACAAATTAGATAACCTGAGAGAAATGGATACATTTCTGGAAAAATACAACCTACCAAAATTGAATCAAGAAAAATAGAAAGCTTGAGCAAATCAATAACAAATAGAGATTGAATTAATAATCTAAAACCCCCCAACAAAGAAAAGCCCAGGCTTCACTGAAAATTTCTACCAAAAATTCAAAGAAAAATTAATATCAGTCCTTCTGAAACTCTTCCAAAAAAATTGAAGAGCGAACACTTCTAAATGTATTTTAAGAGACCAGCATCACCCCAATATCAAAGCCAGAAAAAAAAAAGATACCACAAGAAAAGAAAATTACAAGCCAATATCCCTAATAAACATAGATGCAGATGAGTTAAGATGGTCCAGTAGTAGGGAGAACCTGAACTTGCCTCGTCCTTCAAACACAGCTAGATCAACATGCAACTATTTTGAACAACTAGGAATATGATCTGAGGATTAAGAAAACAATCCGCTCAGTTGGAGGGAGAGAAGGTGGCAGATGCAAGGTTCGGATTGTGAATTAGGGAACAGGAAAGCTGTTGGGCGCCAAAAGGGAGGGAACCCTTTTCACAGAGCAAAGTCAGAGAGAGGGAGAGACTGGGAGAGAGTTCAGCAGGTAGGTATTGCACAATAAGCTATGGTGAGGAGATTCCCTGGGTTGCACTGAAAGAGATCCCTCCCCCTCCCAGAGTACATTTGGAGGAGCGTATTTTGCCTCTCCAAGGACAAAAAGCCAACTGGGAGCCATTGAGCAGCCCTCAACAGCAGGGTCAGAGGTGTGTACAGAGGGCAGAAAACCTCAACAACTTTTCACTGTAAGCCACAATAGGCTTAAACCCCTGTGTATGTGCAGAGCAGCTGCTTTTCTGCTGCAGAACTAAGCAGAGAGCAGAGACACCGGCAGACTGCAGATAACCGGGCTGCCACTTTTCTTTGTCTGCCACAATAGATTCAAGCCTCTGTGTGACTGCTTTTCTGGGACAGAACAGAGTAGGGGACTGAGTCAGATGCAGACAGCTGATTAACTTGGTTCCAGCTTTTGGCTGAGCAATACAATAAACTCTAGCCTCTGCTCACTCTCTGTGCAACTGCTTTTCTGGGACAGGATGGGAGTGGGCATGCTGGGAGGCTCCCCTCCAGGGGAGGGGAGTGGGCCCGCAGTTTGCCAGGCCCTTTAAAACTTGGGAGTTTTGGATCCCAGCCACTGGCCAGGGATAAAATTGTGGAGGTATGTGGCACTGGGTGTGCTGATGGCACGGGAACAGACAGGCTAATGGCAGGGAACTAACAAAAGCCCAGGACACAGGAGATTGTTCACTTTTTTTGTTGTTGTTAAGATTTTTATTTATTTATTTGAGAGAGAGAACACAGAGGGAGAATGAGGGAGAAGCAAACTCCCTGCTGAGCAGAGAGCCTGATGTGGGGCTCAATCCCAGGAGCTACCTGGGTGCCCCAATTGTTCACTTTTCTGAGAGGGCATCCAGAACAGTAGTTAGGAGTTCCTCTTCCTGGGGACAAGAGGGTAGGGTGCCACCATATTCCTTCTCCTCCACAAACCCTTCCCTGCCCCCCACCACCCACCAGCACAGTCAGACATCAGAGAGAAACACAGCACCTCCAATGGGGACTGGAATCCCCTACACTATCCCCACCCCCCTGCACCTGGCAGGAGCATCATTATAAGGGCAAGTCAGCTTGTGAATCAGCCCAGCAGCCCTCTTACTCAGAAGACCAACACAGGCCCCCACACATACCAAGTATACTGATTAAAGAATGCTCCAAAACATTGGAGACACATGTTTCTCTTTTCTTAATTTTTTAAATTTTTAAATTTTATTTATTTATTTTTATTTTTATTATATATATGTATATACATACATATATACATACATATATATGTATGTATATACACACTTTTTTTCCTTTTCTCTTTTTTTATCAGGCTTATAATCTTTAGTTTATTTGTTGGTTTGTTTCTTTCTCTTGTTTTTCAAGATTGGTCTTCTTTTTTTTTTCTTTCTCTTTCTTTTTTTCTTTCCTTACTCTTTTTTCCTTCTTTCTTTCTTATCCTTTGGAATCAGGCTTTTAATTTTTGTTTGTCTCTTTGCATTTTTGTTCCTTTTCCCTTTCTCTTGTTTTGGATCAGGCTGCTTCTTCTTCCTTTTACTCCTTCTTCTTCTCTCCTTTTTCTTTTCTTTCTTTCTTTCTTTCTTTCTTTCTTTCTTTCTCTTTCTTCCTTTCTTTTCCTTCCTTCCTTCCTTCCTTCCTTCCTTCCTTCCTTCCTCCTTTCCTTTCCTTTCCTTTCCTTTCCTTTCCTTTCCTTTCCTTTCCTTTCCAGGCTTATCTTGACAAATCAAAGCATACCTAGTTAAAGGTCCAAACACTCCCCACTCTAAACAAGGAGGAACTCTGTAGGAGATGGACGAGTGGAAAAAAGCAGCCAAAAGACAAAAGCAGAGTGTACATAGCATACACCAGAAACATTTCCTGAAGTTTGTTGTTGTTGTTCTTGTTTTGTTGGGTACTTTTCTTTTTCTTTCTTTCTTTTTTGGACAATATGACAAGATGGAAAATTCACCCCAAGAGAAAGATCAGGAGGAAGTATTCACTGCCAGGGATTTAATCAAAATGATTATAAGTAAGATGTCTGAAACTAGAATTTAATACAATGATTATAAAGTTACTAGCTGGGCTTGAAAGAAGCACAGAAGACACTGGAGAATCCCTTACTGTATAACACAACTAAAATCTAGTCAAGCTGAAATTAAAAATGCTATTAGTCAGATGCAGTCCCAAGTGGGGGTCATAAAAATGAGGATAAATGAAACAGAAGAGAGAATCAGTGATATAGAAGATAAAATGATGGAAAATAAGGAGGCTGAAAAGAAGAGAGAAAGAAAACTATTAGATCCCAAAGGGAGACAGAGAACTCAGTGATACCATAAGGCGAAATTATATCCGTATTATAGAGGTCACAGAAGATGAAGAGTGGAAGAAAGGGGCAGAAGGATTATTTGAAGAAATCATAGCTGAGAAATTCCCTAATCTGGGGAAGAAAACAGGCATTCAAGTCCAGGAGACACAGAGAAACCCGCCTCAAAATCATGAAACATAGGTCAATACCTTGACATATTATAGTGAAGCTTGCAAATTTCAAAGATAAAAAGAAAATCTTGAAAGAAGTCCTTAACCTACACAGGTAGATTCATATGGCTGGCAGCAGACCTGTCCTCAGGGACCTGGCAGACCAGAAAGGACTGGCATGATATATTCAATGTGCTAAATGGGAAAAATGTGCAGCCAAGAATAATCTATCCAGAGAAGCTGTTATTCAAAATAGAAAGAGAGATAAAGAATTTCCAGGATAAACAAAAACTAAAGGAATCTAAACCAACCCTGCCAGAAATATTAATCAAGGGGATCCTTTGAGCAAAGAGAAAGCCCAAGGGTAACAAAGACCAGAAAGAAAGAGAGACAATCTACAGGAACAGTGACTTTACAGGTAATACCATGGTATTAAATTCATTTCTTTCTTCTAATTACTCTGAATGTAAATGGACTAAATGCTCCAGTCAAAAGACACAGAGTATCAGATTGGAGGAAAACAACAACAACACAGGACCCGTTGATACGCTGTCTAAAAGAGACTCATTTTAGACCCAAAGACACCTCCAGGTTGAAAGTCAGAGGGTGGGGAACCATTTATTATGCTAATGGACATCAAAAGAAAGTTGGCGTAGGAATCCTTATATCAGACAAACTAGATTTTATTTTTTTTATTTTTTTTAAAGATTTTATTTATTTATTTGACAGAGATAGAGACAGCCAGTGAGAGAGGGAACACAAGCAGGGGGAGTGGGAGAGGAAGAAGCAGGCTCATAGCGGAGGAGCCTGACGTGGGGCTCGATCCCATAACGCCGGGATCACGCCCTGAGCTGAAGGCAGATGCTTAACCGCTGTGCCACCCAGGCGCCCCAATCAGACAAACTAGATTTTAAATTAAAGACTGTAATAAGACATGAGGAAGGACACTATATCATAATAAAAGGGCCTATCCAACAAGAAGATCAAACAATTCTAAATATTTATGTCTCTAACATGGAAGCGACCAAATATACAAATGAATTAATAACAAAATTTAAAAAACACATTAATAATAATACAAAAATAGTAGGGGACTTTAACACACACAGCAATGGACAGATCATCTAAGCAGAAGATCAACAAGGAAACAGGTTTTGAATGACACACTGAACCAGATGGACTTCACAGATATATTCAGAGCATTTCATCCTAAAGCAACAGAATTTTCCAGAATAGATCGCACACTGGGTCACAAATCAGGTCTCAACTGGTACCAAAAGGTTGGGATTATACCCTGCATATTTTCAGTCCACAGCGCTTTAAAACTTGAACTCAATCACAAGAAAAAATTTGGAAGGAACACAAATACATGAAGGTTAAAGAGCATTCTACCAAAGAATGAATGGGTCAACCAGGAAACTAAAGAAGAATTTAAAAAATTCATGGAAACAAATGAAAATGAAAACACAACTGTTCAGATCCTTTGGGATGCAGCAAAGGCTGTCCTAGGAGGGAAGTATATAGCAATACAGGCCTTCCTCAAGAAACAATAGAAGTTTCAAATACACAAACTAACCTTATACCTAAAGGACATGAAAAAAAAAAAACAGGAAATAAAGACTAAATCCAGCAGGAGAAGAGAAATAATAAAGATTAGAACAGAATTCAATGATACAGAAATAAAAACAAATTTAACAGATCAATGAAACTAGGAGCTGGTTCTTTGAAAGAGTTAATAAAATTGATAAACTCCCAGCCAGGCATATCAAAAAGAAAAGAGAGAAGACCTACATAACTAAAATAATGAATGAAAGAGGAGAGATCACAACCAATATTGAAGAAATCTGAACAACTATTAAAGAATATTATGAGCAATATATTCCAACATAATAGGCAATCTGGAAGAAATGGATGTATTCCTAGAAACATATGAACAAAAACTGAAACAGGAAGAAATAGAAAACCTGAACATACTGATAACCAGCAAAGACATTAAATCAGCAATCAAAAATCTCCTAACAAATAAGAGTCCAGAGCTCAATGACTTCCCAGGGTAATTCTATCAAACATTTAAAGAAGGATTAAGTTTGCACTACTAGGTATTTACCCCAAAGATACAGATGCAGTGAAAAGAAGGGGCACATGCATCCCAATGTACATAGCGACAATGTCCACAATAGCCAAACTGTGGAAGGAGCCGAGAAGCCCTTCAACAGATGAATGGATGAAGAAGATGTGGTAAATATATACAATGGAATATTATTCAGCCATCAGAGAAGATGAATACCCACCACTTGCATCGACATGAATGGAACTGGAGGGGATTATGCTAAGTGAAATAAGTCAAGCAGAGAAAGACAATTATCATATGGTCTCACTCATATGTGGAACATAAGCAATAGCACAGAGGACCATAGGGGAAGGGAGGGAAATCTGAAGGAGAAGAATCAGAGAGGGAGAGGAACCATGAGAGACTATGGAACCTGGGAAACAAACTGAGGGTTTCAGAGGGGAGGGGGTTGGGGGGAGGAGGTAACTGGTGATGGGTATTAAGGAGGGCACATGTTGTGATGTGCACTGGATGTTATACATAGCTAATGAATCATTTAACACTACATCAAAAACTAATGATGTACTATGCAGTGGCTAACGGAACATAATTTAAAAAAAAGGATTAAATTTGTAAATTTCTTAACAGATTTTGGATACTAGCCCTTGATCTGATGAGAAATTTGCAAATTTCTCCCATTCTGTAGGTTGTCTTTTAGTTTTGTCAACTATTTCCTTTGCTGTGCAAAAGCTTTTTATCCTGATGAAGTCCCAATATTTCATTTTTGCTTTTGTTTCTCTTGCCTTTGGAGACATGTCTAGCAAGAAGTTTCTGTGGCCAGGGTTAAAGAGTTTGCTTGCCTGTGTTCTCCTCTAGGATTTTGATGGATTCCTGTCTCATATTTAGGTTTTTCATCCATTTTAAGTCTGTTTTGTCTATGGTGTAAGAAAGTGGTCCAGTTTCATTATGTGGCTGTCCAATTTTCCCAACACCATTTGTTGAAGAGACTGTCTTTTTTCCATTGGTTATTCTTTCCTGCTTTGTTGAAGACTGCTTGATCATAGAGCTGAGGGTCCATTTTGGGGTTCCTTACTCTGTTACATTAATTTATGTGTCTGTTTTTGTGCCCGTTCTGTACTGTCTTGGTGATTACAGCTTTGTAATAGAGCTTGAAGTCTGGAATTGTGATACCACCAGATTTTCTTTGGAAAAGCTTTTTATTGTTTTCTGTAGTGAGAGTGCAAACACACACATGCGTACACACACACACACGTATGTGTATAGACGTTTTACCACTTCAAATAGAATGTGGAAATGTTAACACCATCTTTTAGGTCTCAAATCATGTCATATAAATATAAAATAAGTAATTGTGTAGTTTACTTAAATATTACTTTTAAATCCATTTACAACAATACCACACAAAATTAGCATTTTATTTTTAACCATGAAACAAAATTTTGTTAAAAATCAAACGGAGAGAAAGTTTATTATATTTTCCCATTTTGCTTGTTCATCTCTGATATTACAGGTTTTCCTTTGGATTATCATTTTCTTTTTATCCCCTCAAAATTCTTTAGTCATTTTTTTAAAGCAGGGCTACTGCCAACATAGTATCTTAATTTTCCTTCATTTCAGAATGTCTTTATTCATCTTCATTCTTGAGGGATATTTTTGCTGGATTAAAGTTGTGGGCTGACATTTTTTTCTTTCAGCACTTGAAAAATATTGTTCATCCTCTGTGCCTCATTGTTTCTGATGAGAAATTCTCTGTTGTATAATCCGTTGCTCCTCTCTAAGCAATGCATTGATTTTCTTTGGCTGATTTCAAGACACTTAAATATTTTCTCCATCTATTTAATCATGATGTGTCTGCCATGATTACTCTAAGTTTATCTTGTTAGAAATTGGGGACGTTTTAGCCATTTGCCTTCAAATATTTTTCAGTTATGCCCCCTTTGTCCCCTTCTGGGACACTAATGACATTGATGTTTGATCTTTTGCCATTGTTCCACTGCTCTCTGGATTTCTGTTAATTTTATAAGAAACTATTTTCTTTCTGTTGTTCAGATTAGATAATTTATATGAATTAGTCCTTAAATTCACTCATTCTGTCTCTAACATCTCCATTTTGCTACTAAGTCCACCTGCTCAGATTTTATTTGTTTATTATGTATCTATTTATGATTTCTCTATTTTTTGTTCTATGAATGTCATTTTCTGTTTCCCTATATATTTCCTTGATGAGACTTTATTTTTGTTTTAGGATTTTATAATTACTCATTTTTATGATAATTGCTTTAAAATCCTTCAGAGAATGTAATATACGGACTATCTTGGTTTTGATGTCTGTCGATTATATTTTCTCATTTCAGTTGAGCTATTTCTGGTTCTTGGTATGGTAAGTAATTTTAGACTACATCCAGGATATTTCTGAGAAATATGTTACAAGACACTAATTCCTATTTAAATCTTCCATTTCAGAAGGCAGTTGCTTTTTTTTTTTTTATTTTCTAAAAACATATTCTAGATCAGTTCTATTGTTTACATCTCAATTTAGTTTTCATGGCCTTGAGAGATATTCTTTGACACTGTGGACATTATACATGCTATTAGGGAGTCTGGATTCTATTGTTTTTCTCTGATGAGTGTTGATTTTTTGTTTCTTTTATCATGCAGGTTAAATTCAGAACAGCAGCTGTAGACGATGGACAGCAGCTCTGTACTCAGTTGAGATCTTTAGTCTTTAGTTAAGTTCAGTGTTGAGGCTGCCCCATGTATGAATGTTTCAGGAGTCAGCCAGAAATGTGGGAGACAGAATTTGGAGGATTCTTTTTCTAAAGTCTTCCCTTTTGCATATTTTTCCAGCAGCCACCATTTCTTCATGTCAGATGTTTAATTTCCCAGGCCTGGAGTATCTTTTTTTTTTTTTTTCTTCACTAATGGCCGGTGAACCCACATGCCATGTCTATTATATCTGGCCTTAGGCTAAAAGTCACAAAGACTGTCACTGTTCATAGGTATTTCCTTTCAGCATGGACTCCCAACCCATAATGCTAGCTTCTGGTGGTGTTTTTTTCTTTTTTTAAGATTTTCTTTAAATTCCAGTTAGTTAATATACAGTATACTATTAGTTTCAGGTGTATGATATAGTGATTCAACACTTCCATACAGCACCCAGTGCTCATCACAAGTGCTCTCCTTAATCTCTATCATCTTTTTAACCCACACCCCAGCTACCTCCCCTCTGATAATCATCAGTTTGTTCTCTACAGTTAAGAATCTGTTTCTTGGTTTGCCTCGCTCTCTCTCCCCCCTCCTTTGTTTGTCTGTTTTGTTTCTTATATTCCACATATGAGTGAAAACATATGATATTTGTCTTTCTCTGACTGATTAATTTTGCTTAGCATAATACTCTCAAGATCCATCTATATCTTTGCAAATAGCAAGATTTCATTCTTTTTTAATGGCTGAGCAATATTCCAGTAGATAATGCTGCTATAAACATAGGGGTACATGTATCCCTTTGAATTAGTGTTTTTGTATTCTTTGGGGGGAAATAATATGTAATTGCTGGATCATAGGGTAGTTCTCTTTTTAACTTCTTGAGGAACCTCGATACTGTTTTCCAGGGTGGCTGCACCCGTTTGCATTCCCACCAACAGTGCAAGAGGGTTCCTTTTTCTGCACATACTTGCCAACACCTTTTGTTTCTTGTATTGTTGATTTTAGCCATTCTGACAGATGTGAGGTGATACCTTATTGTAGTTTTGATTTCTGTTTCCCTGATGATCAGTGATGGTGAGCATCTTTTCATATATCTGTTGTTGCCATCTGTATGTCTTCTTTGGAAAAATGTCTATTCATGTCTTCTGTTAATTCTTTAGCACTTTTGGGTATCATGCACAGGGAAATAAGTGTAATAAGATCCAACTCCTTCCTGACTTGAAGCATCTATTCGATTCTACACTATAGGTTCCAAATTTCTGTTGAAACGATCTACTATTGATTTATTTTCTCCCATTTTTCCCCTCTGTTTTCATGTACACACAAACACATCTAGAGACACCCCCCCCACATTATTGAGGTATAATTGACAAATAAAATACTAATATATTTAAATTGTACAATGTGATAATTTGATATATTGACATTATGAAACAATTCCCATAAACAAATAAATATATTCATCAACTCACATAGTTATGTTTTATGAGAATGCTTAAGATGTACTCTCTTAACAAATTTCAAGTATATAATATATAATTATGAATTATAGTCCCCATAGTTATATTAGATCCTCAGAACTTTCATCTTATAACTGGAAGTTTGTACCCTTTGGCCAACATCTCCCCATTTTCCCCTTCCCCTAGCTCCTAGCAACTACAGTTCTACTCTCTGTTTCCATAAGTTTGACAATTTTTAAAGTTACCATATATAAGTGATATCATACATATTTGTCTTTCTCATTTCATTTAGCATAATGCACTCCTGGTCATCTGTGTTATCACAAATGGAAGGATTTCCTTCTTTTTTATGGCTGAATAATATTCCATTGAATAGATACACTACATTTTCTTCATCCATTCATCTATTGATGGACATTTACGTCGCTTCCAAAACTTGGCTATTGTGAATAATGTTGGTATTAACATAGGGGTAAAGAGAGCAATTTCATTTGTTTTGGTTATATAAACAGAAGTGGGATTGCGCTGGCTCATATGGTAATTCTATTTTTAAATTTTTGGGGAATCTGCACACTGTTTTTCATAATGGGTGTACCAATTTACATTCCCACCAATAGCTTTTCTCCGCATCCTCACCAACATTTGCTATCACTTGTCTTTTTGATAATAGCCATCTTACCTGGTGTGAGGTGATAACTCATGGTGGGTTTGATTTGCATTTCCCTGATGGTTAGTGATGTTTAGCATCTTTTCATATACCTGTTGGCCATTTGTATGTATTATTTGGGAAAAAATGTCTATTCAAGTCCTTTGCCTATTTTTTAATTGAGTTATTTGGTGTTTTGCTATTGAGTTCTGAGTTCCTTATATATTTTTTATATAATTTCTTATTGGATATATGGTTTGCAAATATGTTCTTCCATTCAATAGGTTGCCTTTTGATTTTTTTTTCCTTTGCTATGGAGAAACATTTTAGTTTGATGTAGTCCCAATTTATAACTTTTAGTTTTTTGTTTGTGTTTACTCAAGTATGATTAATGTACAGTGATATGTTAGTTTCAGGTGTGCACTATAATGATTCAATAATTCTAAACATTTCTCAGTGTTCATCAGTATATGTGTACTCTTAATCTTTTTTTACCTATTTTGCTCACCACCACCCCCCAACCTCCCCTCTGGCAACCACCAGTTTATTCTCTGTATTTAAGATTCTGGTTTTCTCCTCTTTTTTTTTTTTTCCTGTGTTTGTTCATTTGTTTTGTTTTGTTTTTTAATTCCATATGTGAGTGAGATCGTATGGTATTTGTCATTCTCTGACTGAGTTATTTCATATAGCATTATGCCCTCTGGGTCCACCCATGTTGTTGCAAATGGCAAGATTTCATTCTTTTATATGCTGAGTAATATTCCATTATACATCTATATACTACATCTTCTTTATCTATTCATCTATCCGTGAACACTCGGGTTGCTCCAGTAATTCCACCACTTGTTAATTTTTGTTTTTGTTGCCTGTGCTTTTGGTGTGAAAAACAAAGTATCATTGCCAAGACCAATGTCAAGGAGATTTTTGCTTATGTTTTCTTCTAAAAATTTTACAGTTTTCAGTCTTATGAGCAAGTCTTTAATTCATGTCACATTAATTTTTGTGAATGGTGTAAGATAAGGGTACGATTTCATTCTTTTGCACATCATAGCTCTTTTTAATCTGTAGGATCCGCTGTGATTTCCTCTTTTTAATTCCTGTATGATTGTGTGTGTGTATGTGTGTGTATAATCTGTCTTCCTTTCCTGCACAGTATAACGACTAGGTTACTTTATTTTTTGCATGACTTTATACAGGGGATTTATTTTCAACTGTATAATTATGAAGTACAAGACCATGTCTTCTTTTTCTGAGCTGGCAGTAAAAGACCAGCTTCTGGTTGTTACAACTTGCCCTAAAATCTGGTGACCAGCCAGACACCATCTTTCAGGTTCTGCTGTGGCTTTAACTTTCTTTTAAATTCTGTTATTGGGATTTTTCCTCTCTTTCACGCTTAGCTCTTATAGGGTAAAAAAAAAAAAAAGGAACAATTTACTATTAGCTATTAACTAATTTTTCCATGTTTTCATTCACACACTTGCACATACATATACACAATCTTCTTTTTTTTCTTTTAGGTATGAATTACTTAAATTTTATCATAAATTTCATTTGATGTAGGAAAATTAGAGATGTAATGATCAATGGGATGAGAAAAGTTTCACAACTTATTTATCAAAGTTAAATAATATGAAATACCACTCTGCACTGACAGCAACCTTTTTAAAATAACTTCTCATTCCAAGTGTGTTTACCATGGCTTTGCCTACAACTCTAATTTTTTGTTGTTGTTGTTGTTGTTGTTGTTGTTTTTACTTCATTCATTATCCTACAACCTCACAATGAGCTCCTATATAACCACCTTACACCTATTTATATTGCTGGGTCATTTCCTAAATGTTACACCTCAGCCTAAGTATTAATTCACCAATATTAAGTAGTTATACTCCTACTTAAAATTCTCTATTGCAGCACTTCATTGTCTTTAGAACACTTTTCATGACCTCTTTGTATTTGGGAAGTTTGTTTTAAGTCTTTTGTATATCTTCTTTCTCCCCTTCTGTAATGGAAGCTCCTGGTGTG
The DNA here is from genome assembly GCF_002007445.2 of Ailuropoda melanoleuca. Lineage (NCBI taxonomy): Eukaryota > Metazoa > Chordata > Mammalia > Carnivora > Ursidae > Ailuropoda > Ailuropoda melanoleuca. The sequence continues at coordinate 32,551,185 of NC_048235.1, forward strand.
AATAAAGTCCATTTCTTCATGCATGCCACTACATTTTCATCTTCTGTTAATGTGCTTGACACATGTGTATGCTGAATTAATATTTGTTAATTGGATGAGCTGATTTAATGAGAAAGTTAAATAAATGCGCTTTATGTTGATTGCATCAGAAATACTATGGCTATAGAATTAGAGCATGTCAAATATTAAACCAGAGAGTACTTCTAGCTTGATCTTTCTTTACAGTGTTGCATGGTTCTTAGCCAATTAATCAGTATGGATAGTCTTATCAATGACATATCAAAATGACACATAAAATATGCTTAACATAAAAACTATTAAAATATAAAATTTTATAGGAACAAAATGTTTTATTATTTGCTTTTGTTAACTTCTTGTATGATGGTTTTCCTTTCAATCTGCTTTATTTTAGTATCCAGATGCAATAACTTTGGAGGGATTTTCAGTTATTATAGCTCAACTACTTGGGCTTAAAATGGGATTAACATATGATGATATTAATAACTGTTCTTGTCCAAGAGCTACATGCGTAATGAATCATAAAGCAGTGTAAGACATTATTCTTCTTAATTAATTTCACATATATATTTGTGAAGCTGTTTATAAGATGTGATGAATTTTTCATTCTTTATATTCAACTCCATGCTGAAAATTGGAAAGGTGTGTTGTGTACAAAGAGATATCACACTAACAAATTTGCCTATGTGATATGACTCCAAAAAAGTGGTAAATACCATGATTAACAAATGCTCACTTGAGGGAATTAGAGGGAAATTTTTAAAATTTATGAAGACTGTGAAATATTATATAAATATGATACTGTTGTTTTGGTTGTTGTAGTATATTGCATTCAAAGCAAACATACCTAAAATTACCCTCAGTGATATAGTACTGGCAGCTTTGGCTAGAATTTTAAGAGAAAGAAAAAGGAGGAAAGGTTTGAGGAGGGAAAAAAAAGTTCCCTTATTTACAGATATTGTGATTGACTACCTACATATATCAACAGAATCAGTATGCAATTAGAAAAACAACAACATTAAAAATGTATTAGAATGGGAGAAACTACATATTATCTATAGACTGAAAGAAAGAAGAGAGGGAAAAGATGACAGTGTTGGGTATAATGAAGACTTAAGAACAAAATCATTGAGTAAATTAGAGAGGATAGCATTTAGTGCATAAGTAGAGGGGCTGACTTTTATTGTCAATTATTGTGATAAGATATCAGCAGAGTAAACAGATAAAAAGGTAGGTAGTTTGGTTAACGGAGGTATAAAGATGAGGACAATTGCTTCTGATAGGAAGTTCAGAGTAAGGAGTATAAGAGTTTGGATAGAAGATGTGAAACACTTGTCTTGGAGCATAGAAACTAGAAATGACTTAAGAATGTGATAGGATTGTTGGGCCTTTTGAAAATATACTTAATATGAATTCAAACAGCATGTTATTTATTTTGGTCCATATAATTTCAGGTACCAAATTGTATAAATAAAGAAAGTAAATAATTGAGATTTTGCCAAGTTAATGTCCATGGGATTCAAAAAGAGTTAGAGTTGCAGGAAAAGTTATGTTTCCCTAAAATAATTATTTCAATTTTTCCTACCCTGCTCTTGGAGTTTAGGATTAGAAATTAAAGTACTTTGAGGGGCGCCTGGGTGGCACAGTGGTTAAGCATCTGCCTTCAGCTCAGGGCGTGATCCCAGCGATCTGGGATCGAGCCCCACATCAGGCTCCTCCACTATGAGCCTGCTTCTTCCTCTCCCACTCCCCCTGCTTGTGTTCCCTCTCTCTCTGGCTGTCTCTCTCTCTCTGTTGAATAAATAAAATAAAATCTTAAAAAAAAAGAAAGAAATTAAAGTACTTTGAAATGGCTGCCTTAGCTCAATTTACTTTATAGTGGTCTTTAGACCTGGATGGTAATCTTCCCCACAAAAAAACAAATCAATTAAGATTTACTTTGAAATGCCTTGGTCTATTAAAATTCTATATGCTTAGGCTAGCACAGTCATTTCTTCCTTTTCATGGCCATCTTTTAAGCAAAGATTTAAAAAAATAAATTGCTTTGTACACACTTTAAGCAAAAATTCCAAGTACTAATTAATACTTTTAATTTTTACTCAAAAAGCATGTGACCCAAGTAGAAAATAACCTGTTTCTATTTTTTCTTTTTAAATTTTTAAATTCTAGTTAATTAACATACAGTGCAATATTGATTTCAGGATTAGAATTTGGTGATTCATCAAAGTGTCTATTTCAAAACTAATTCTGTATAAAAAATATCGGTGCTCAAAATTTGTAGCTTTTTGCCTAAGAATGGCCTGCAAAAGTGGAGCGTCACTGATACCTATTGAAACAAAGTAGTTAAAAGTAATAGAAAATTGCTTAAATAATATTATTCCTTATGATATTCTTCCCACTTTCCCCTATTTATTCCATTACAAATGCCTAAGTCAGTGAAAGCTAAAGCATGCCTTTTTTTGTTTCGTTTTTTTTCTCACTCTCCCAACTCCAAAACTCTAGCAGCTATACATTTATTTCCTTGGAGGCTCAGCTATGGCTGTCTTGGAGCTGTTGTTTCAGACATGATTGCTTAGACTGGCACTGTGCAATAGAAATAAAATGTGACCCACATATGTAATTTTAAATTTTCTAGTAGCTGAATTAAAATTTTTTAAATCAGATGAAGTTAATTGCAGTAATATATTTTAATAATACATTTTATTTAACTTAATATATCAAAAATATTATGATTCCAACATTCAATCAACATAAAAATTGTTAACTGGATATGTTATATTCATGTATGTGCATGTGTATTGATAGAGGATGTATATGAGAGAAAAGAGTCCAGGATTACACCAATGTTATTAACCTGAGAAACCAGAATAATAGAGTTGCCTGGAACTGAGAATAGTGGATGGCACAGTCTTGGCTGAGAAGACCAATAGTAAATATTGTACATAGTATATTCAGAATGTCTAGTAGAGATCCATTAGACACATCTTTTAGATATTCCACTAGAAATATAGCTATAAAGACCTTCTCAGAACTTATATTTTACAGCAAAATTTAAGTTATATAAAAACATTTTAAAAATACAAATGAGCTTATTTTTACGTGATGCAAAAGTACCATGTAGAATAATAAATATTGACAGTGGAAGGAGAATGTGGGAGGGGACACAATTTTATATAATGTCAAAAAAGACCTCTTTGGAAGGTTACATTTGAGTAGACATCTGACTGAAATGAGGGAGGGAAGCTTTGCATATATGAGAGAAGAGCATATTAGATAGAAAGAAAGATAGATAATAGATGATAAATAGGTAGATATTTAACTATTACACTTTATTTCTTCCCTGGAAATGTACATTTTCAATGACATTTTAAAAAAAGGATGTTAAAGATAAATGGCGATTAATTAAAATTTAATCATGCTTGTCTTCGTCTCTGCTCAAGTACAAGTTTTCTATTTGCCATCTTGCAATTCATATCATTATATATGGGGGCATTGTTTAGGTGGAGTTTTATTAGCCTGAAGATTTACCTGAGGATTATTATTTCATTGTAGGGGTTCCAGTGGTATAAAGATTTTTAGCAACTGTAGCGTACATGACTATAGATATTTTGTATCAAAATTTGAGGCTAAATGTCTTCAGAACTTTTCAAATTTGCAACCGTTATATCAAAATCAATCAGTATGTGGTAATGGGATTTTGGAACCTAATGAAGAATGTGACTGTGGCAGCCAAGAGGTAAGCAATAAAAATTGGAATTTGAGCACAAATTCTTGTGTTTCTAATAAGTGATTTTCATGGTATATATGGAATAATATATGCAACTATGTCTTTAATATAGAACCTAGATATGAAATGAGTGTAAGTGAGGGTATATGAATAACTTTTCCATCCCTCTTCAATTGAGAAAACAAACGAGTCATGAAAATTTGGTTTGCATACACTGTTACCAAGTATGTCAGCAGACAGGTTTTGCATATATAGGCTAAGTGGTGGGCCTTTTATCCTCACCTTATTTCTTAACTCATGTGACCCCAGTCTGTTTTCTCTACAAACTTCTGAATTTGCACCAAATTTTCCCGTCTCTTTTGGTTGCAAGAATGGGGTAACATTATAACAGATTTTTCTTAATCCTCAAGCATTCTTACATTTCCAAGTTTCAGGATTATCAAAACTTGTTCTATTTGCTCACTTCTAAATATAGATAACCATTCTACCACAGTCCTATTAACAAAATACTCTCTGTACACTATTCTCAACAGATAAGACCACACATTCAATATAGTATCATTATTATGTAATATTTTGCATTTGCCCTCTATTTAAATAAAATAAAACTTAATGATTAGTCCCCCAGCAGTTACATGAATTTCCTATCCACCTACAAAAAGAAATGACCACCATTTGTTTACGTAACATTAAATCCCTACAAGTTATCTTAATCCCTCACTATTCCTAGAAGTTTATATATATGTGCGTGTGTGTGTGTGTGTGTGTGTGTGTGTGTGTGTGTGTAGGGTTTCCATTTATCTCAGGTCTTTCTTTTCAGAGAATGGGGCGGGGAGGGGCAGGAGAGAGGGAGACAGACAATTTCAAGCAGGCTGCATGCCTAGTGTGGAGCCCAGTGGGGGGCTTGCTCTCACAACCCTGAGATCATGACCTGGGCCAAAATCAAGAGTCAGACACTTAACCAACTGAGCTACCCAGGCACCCAGTTATCTCAGATTTTCTAATGTCATTTTACTTTTCTGATTAGTGGTACTATGCTCATTTCATATTCATATCCTCCTAAATATGGTGCCCACTGCCTCCCAAAATATCTGGTTATTTTTAATGAAAAATAGAAAAAAACATAATCTGGAGCTGGGTCTGCACATTATGAGCTTCCACAACTACAGGCTGTAAGCAGAATGTCACTTACAGCAGATATTGTCAGTGTCCTACCAAAATCTTAGCATTGATTGTTCCTGGAGAGAGTATTTGCTTCAAGTATCAGAGACTTTTTCTTGGAGTGTTTCCTCTGGTCTCAGTAGCATGCTCAGCTTTTAGCAGGATGGGCTTGAAGCACTTGGGGCTAATGATCAATCCTCAAATAATTATGAAGGGTAGTTGGTGAATAAATGCCTCATATTCCTTACCCCTTATAAGGAAATTCTCTGAGATACGCTCTGTATAAGATTTCTGCAAACTTCCCAGTGGGCCAAATTCAGCTGCCACCTATTTTTGTAAATGGAACTTTATTGGAATGCAGCCATGCCCATAAGTTTGCATACTGTCTATGGCTACTTTTGTGCTGTAACGGCAGAGTTGAACATTTGCAACAGAAGCCGTACAGCGCACTATTTTAGCAAAGTTGCAAATATTTGCTATTTCGTCCTTTACAAAAAATGTTTTGATGTCCCCTGTTTCATATCATTTCCTAGAGGTACCTGTGGAATTTAGCTTTGTCTTACAAGAGCAGTAAGCAGGGGCGCCTGGGTGGCACAGTCGTTAAGAGTCTGCCTTCAGCCCAGGGCGTGATCCCGGCATTCTGGGATCAAGCCCTGCATTGGGCTCCCTGCTCAGCGGGGAGCCTGCTTCTTCCTCTCCCACTCCCCCTGCTTGTGTTCCCTCTCTCGGTGGCTGTCTCTCTGTCTGTCAAATACATGTATAAAATCTTTAAAAAAATCTGTAAGCAACTCACAAACCCACACATACTGGCTTGCTTCCCTTCCCTATATCTGTACTCACATGACAGTGTTTGGGTGGTAGGTAGAATAGACCTTCGAAGATGTCCTCACTTCAATTCATGGATTTGTGGATATGTTAATTTGCAGAAGTAACTAAGGTTATGGACTTGAAGATGGGGACATTATCCTGGGGTATCTGGGTAGGTCCAGTCCAATCAAATGAGTCCTTAAAAACAGAGAACATTCTCCAAGTGAAGTCAGAGAGATGCAGCAGAAGACTCAAAAATACTTGGAGAGAGAGACCCAACCTGCTGTTGCTGAGGGAATATACATGGACGCACAGGAGGAATGCAATTAGTTTCTAGGAGAAAAAACATGCCCTTGGCTGATAGCCAGCAAGGAAACAGAACTCTCAGTCCTATAACCACAGAAACCAAATTTGGCGAACAATCTGAATGAGACTTGAGGTGAAATGCTTCCCAAAGCCTCTCCACATAGCCCTATTGACATCTTGATTTTAGCCTTGTGAGACTACAAGCGGAGGACCTGGACTAGTATATGTACTTGAACCTCTGAGCTATAGACTATTAAATAATTATTTAATTATTTTAAGTTGCTAAGTTTTTGGTAATTTGTGACAGCCTCATTAGGGGGCTATTACGCTTATATGCATCCTTGTTTCAGAGTCTGTTTCTTGGGCAACTAAAACCAAATCAGCTGGTACCAGAAGATTCCTAGGAAGCAGACACCTAGGATAGGATTTTGAAAGTGGATGTATTGTTCACCAGATGGCAAAATGTACTCATTTCTCGGTTTAGGACATTTGAAATTATGGACTTTAGAAACTTAAATCTTCAAATTTCTGGGAAACCCCTGGGTTGGGAAGTGACTGCTAAGCCCATGGTGGAGGAAGGCAGCCTCACATTGCCTAGAGGTGACACAAAGACTCCACATGAAATGCATGTGTCACAAGATGATGCTTGTTCTTTTTAAGATCTGTCCCTGCATTCTTTCATTGGTTCTAGACTATGTCAAGTCTGAACATAGACCAAGTGAGGAAGTACTCTCTGCTATTACAATAAAGAGATTATTTTTAAGAACTTGCTGATATGTATAGACAAAAACCTGGATAATATGCCAGGAAGGAGGCTAAGAATGCCGGCTCCAAGGTATTAATATATAGTCCTGGATAAGTTAGAGTTTATTGATGGGGGGTACTCTCTGGTGAATCAAGATTTGATAGGCAAGGAGACCCATGGTCAGTCTTGATTTGCTGCAGATGAATCCTTGAAGATTGCAGTCTGGCCCACAATAAAGAAGGTGGATATGCCAGAACTTCTTTATTTTTATTTTATTTTTTATTGTCAGAACTACCTTAATAGAGAAATATGGAAGGGGTCAAAAGCTCAAAATAGTGGTCATATTATAATAAAATATAAGAATACAAATTCAGCACCCAATTATTTGGATGGCTCGCAGGATACTGCTTTCACTAAGGCAATGGAAAAAAATGTACTACAGAAGAGGTACTAATATTGTTGAAAATCTCAGTGGTAGCTTTCTTCTATAGACAACAGTTGATGGCTGGAAGTGCCATTACAGAATTGGGCACCCTGGTGTCACTAGGAATCACTGAATATCAAAATAGCAGAGGCCAAGTGGCAGTGCTTAAAATAACAGCCAAAATGGATGAAATTAGCATAAAGGGAAGAGAGGCATAGATGGCAACTACTGGTTTTGACCTGCATGGATTTATACTGATAGTTAAGAAAGATCTGGGTAGTCAATTACCATATTTCTTAGTGTATATAACTATAACTTTTAAAAAGTGAGCAAAGGATTGATGCCAATTGTTACAGAGCTCTTGCTAATCTCTTGCTACATTTTCAGACCCAGCCAGTTTCAGAGCTTGAGCTCATTGCTCACATAAAGGATGAAATCCTACAATGCTCAGTAAGGACAGAAAGCAGCAATTTCCTCAATCATTCCCCTCTCCAACAGAGTGACCATAGTCTTTTACTGAAGTAACTGTGCACTAGGGAATGGGCAATACCCAGACCATTGTAAAATGATTCAATACAGAATCTTTGCTCATGGTACTCACATGAGAGGACCCAAACATCATCATAGAGTGAGGGTAGAGTAGAATCCAGGTAACACATGGAGTCCTTGAAAAAGGCCATCTCACAGCAGGTTCAATGGACTTCAGTTTGGCACAGATTCTGCATCTAAGCATCCTGCAAACTAATGTAAGTTGTTTGAATAAATAGATAGATAGTTAGAAATGCCCCTATTGACACTAATAAAAATTCAGTAATAACAGTAACTAAGATGGGACATCAATATAGATCTTATGTAATATGACATTAAAATGATAACACAATACCATGAACAATGTTATACTATTAAATTTAACAACCTAGGTTAAATGGACAAATTCCTTGAAAAAAAAGCATTTGCAAAAGCCAACATGAGTAGACATTTAAAATGTGAATAGCATTAAGAAAAATATGCTAAAGAAATCCTATCTATATTATCAAAACTTCTCATCAGAGAAAAGTCCATACCACATGGCTCTGCTGGTGATTTTTTTTAATTAATAAAATCACAGCATAGGGAATATAGTCAATGATACTGTAATAGCATTGTAGAGTGACAGATGGTAGCTACACTTGTGGTGAGCATAGCAGAATGCATTGAGAAGTTGAATCACTATGCTGTACACCTGGAAACTGATGTAATGTTGTGTGTCAACTATCCTCAAAAAAAAAAAAAGAAATGCTGATTTTATACATTTTTGAAATTAGAGAAAAAAGGCAATATGTTCTAATTCATTTTTTCATCTAGAAATATAAACTAAGTCTATTCATCCACTTTAATAATTTGGGACAATTACCATCCCTAACAAATTATACACAAATGTGCATACACAAACACACACACATACTGTGATTAAAATGAGGTGGTATTGGCAAAAAAAACCCCAAAAACAAAAAAAAAAAACCCAGAAAATTTAAAGTGAATATAGTCCATACCTTAATCATTGCTTGATCACCAGTACATAGACTAGCATCTGGTACATACAGGGTACTCAACAAATATTTGTTGATTCAATGAATGCAGGGATACTGTAATTATCTTTATAAGTATGTATCATTTGTATCAGTGAATAAGGATTACTATATTTAGAATAGCCATTAATCATAATAGTACTTGGAGAGTTTATTTGAAAGTTTTTCTTAATGAAAGCTGAGGAAGAATACAAGGAACTTTTTATAGAAAGAGTTGATTTGGAGGAAATCTTGCCTTAATAAACATCAAACATAGTTTGAGGCTGTTTAATTGCATTCACTGTTGTATTGGGCTATTGGCATAAGAAATGAAATTTGACATCTATATATCTATCTATTTATGTATCAGTACATATCTATCAAGCGATTTAACTATCTAAATATGTAAAAAGTTATATAGATATATAACATTCATTTTCAGGATGGAAGCATTTATCTATAAATCCAGTGCATCCATTATGAGAAAGGGAGAAACAGCCCCTGATATGAAGGATCTGGACTAGTAATATCAGCTGGGCCTTGGTGTTTTTAGGAGCTGCCCTGACATGCATGGGTTGTAGGATTCTCCTGTTGAACATAAATAATTTCGTAAAAGCTCAACATTTGTGATCGTGATGGATGAAGAAAAAAAGCAAGGCCACTCTCTATGTCTGAATACAAGCAAAACTTGGAAATTGTTCAAGTCACAGAAATGACCAAACACCCTCCTATCCTGGCTAATATGAGTAATCCTTGCTCCTTTACCAATTTCAGCTTTAACGTTAATATAGTCCTTCCTCTTCTAGATCAGCATTATTAAAATACCCAATCAGAGATATACCCCTACTTTTCTGACAGCATCTAATCTGGCAAAGCCCAGATTCCTTACATGCCCCAAATTACCCACCAGAAGCCCAAATTCTGTAATTATACCTTCTCATTGAAAATTACCACAGTTTCCCATGGTGTGTGTTCTCTTTTGCTGACACTAGTAATAAATCCAACTTGTTGAACTACAGATGTGTTCCAGGTGGTCTTTGGCAGAATGGCATGGTCATCTATATCTTCATCAAATCCCTTATTTTATACAAATTAAATTATGTTTTATACATCCACCTACACATGTGGAGTGTACACTTGTTCTCGTATACACAAACGTAATGACAAGAAACACATATTTGAGCAAATATCTCACAAAATACAGAGGGATACATTTCAGAAAAAATAAATCTGTAAGTTTTAAATAGCAATAAAAATATAATAAAGTATTGACAATAGTCTTTGCATAATAGAGATCTTGGTAAAGAGACATAAAACCCAATAGTCATAAAGAAAGATGAACATCACAAATTTCACAAAATGACAGGCACCCTTAACAAGACAAACAATAGACTGCAAAGAAATATTATAAACATATAGAAGAGAGAAAGGATAGCTGCATATTATGTAAAAGTTTCCCCCACTATTTAGTGTGGAGAAGAGGGAAAAGCAAACAAAATACTCAAAGTGTCAAAAGAAATGATTATTTAATTCATAATGTACAAAATGAAAATTCATGCTCACATTCACTAGTAATTAGAGAAATGATAACAAAAAAATGAGACACAATTTCCACATTAGTTCATTGTAAATTAAACTTATTTGTTCATGATTAGTATTGATAAATATGGCTGGAAGGGTATCTTCATTTACTGGCCATGAAAGAATACACACACACACACACACACACACTTACATAGTGATATTGAAGTTACCCCTGGAGAATCTTGGAAGTATAGCAACAACTTCAACTTTTACTCTATATTTTCTATATTATTTCTAGGATGGAAATATTTATAAATACATAGCTATTGACATAAAGACATGAAAAAGCAGAAACAAATGGAAAATTAGAAATCAAGAAGAATCGTGAAGAATCGTACCTTTATGCTAAGGGACAAGATCTTTGAAACTAGTTTTTTGAGTAAATAGAAAATGTTTGAGTTTTTAAAAAGTGTTAAGAATATAAAAATACTAAAGAATTATATAAATGTAATTTATTTACATGGAAACAATATTCAGTTTATTATTTAAATTGTTACTTCATTTGACTAACTGTTGACTGTCATTTACCTTGTAAAAATACATAGGGGCCCCTAGGGGTGCATGGGTAGTGCAGTGGTTAAGCGTCTGCCTTCGGCTCAGGGCGTGATCCCAGCATTCTGGGATCAAGCCCCACATCAGGCTGCTCCACTAAGAGCCTGCTTCTTCCTCTCCCACTCCCCCTGCTTGTATTCCCTCTCTCGCTGGCTGTCTCTCTCTGTCAAATAAATAAATAAAATCTTTGAAAAAAAATACATAGGGGCCCCTGAGTGGATTAGTCCATTAAGCATCTGCCTTCAGCTCAGGTCATGATCTCAGGGTCCTGGGATGAAGCCCCTCATAGGGCTTCTTGCTCAGTGGGGAGTCTGCTTCTCCATCTCCCTGATCATCCCTGTTTGTGCTCTTTCTCTTGCTCACTGTCTCTCTTTCTCTCTCTCTGTCAAATAAATAAATCTTTAAAAAATTTAAAAAAAAGAAATATTTTAAAAATTTAAAAATAAAATACATATATTAACAACATATCTTTTTTTGTTAGTTTCATTATAGTAAAACATGACACATGATTATTAAACTAAATGTATTTTAATTGTAATTATTGCCTAACTCTACTTTAACTTTATTCACAAATGAACCCTAAAAAAACCAAATCACTAAGAAGACAATTGGGGAAGGTTTTCTCTTGGAAACTCACTTTTCTTCCTCAAAGATATAGTTCCATGTTGGTAGTTTATGAATTAATTACCAATAATTTTAAGTAATAAATGTTACTGATCAACTGCTATTTTATATGTTATTTAGTTCTTATATGTTCTTTTGGACATTCTAGAGATAATAAAATAACAAAACTTCATTGAATATATTGTATAATTGAAAAGTTGAACAGGAAAGTGTATCAATAGAAGCTAAGATTAATATATAAGAGCTAAGTGGCAACTACAATGATATTTCTTATGAAATTTTAGGAATGTCAGTTTAAGAAGTGCTGTGATTTTAATACATGTAAACTGAAAGGCTCAGCAAGATGTGGTTCTGGACCATGCTGTACATCAAACTGTGAGGTAAGTTTCCAACATTTATAAAGTGGAAATTAAACTGTGATCATAGATGTCTATATTAATTAAACCATTGTGGAGTTGATAAAAAGAATATAGAAGTAATTCAGTGTAACAAAATGGGGAGTCCATAAACAACCACAAGTAAAAAGGAAAACTACTATGAATTAAAGAATGCACTGCAGGTGGGCACTGATTATTCTGCTGTGTTCCAACCACAGTTTACCATCTTCTAAATTATCAGGTAAAGAAAGAGTAAACATATACAGTACTATATCAAAATAGTATCAATTTTCAAGGAAATTGTGAAATCAAATAAATGGTAAATGACCATGGAAAAATTGTAACACAAATAGACAAATTGTGTAGCAGGCAAAAGGTATACCATACAGAATATGCAAAGAACTCTCAGACGTTGATAAATAGAAGGCAAATCACACACACACACACACACACACACTCACACACACACACTCACACACACACACACACACACAGGCAAAAGGAATGCTCAGGCAATTTATAACAATGAAAGTAGAATTGTTCAATATGTGTACTTCATGTGCAGTAATTACGGTAAACACAAATAAAAATAATATAGTATCATAAAGTAGTCATCCAAATGGTAATCTTAAAAAATAACAGTGTCAGATATTAACCAAAGAGAAGGGATAAAGATCATTTCTGGAGAGTGTTTGTGGAATTTTTAAAAAATTATACAAACTGGCTTTTTATTACTCACAAATTATGAAAATTCTTAAACCGTTTGTCTCAACCCTCCAAAAAAGTGTGCTCTCTTTTACAGTCTTTAGTGGCAGTACATTTTGATGGTATAGAAAAATAAACATTCCATATAACTTGGTTAGAATGTACAAAGATGTGGCAGAAGGCAGAATCCCTACAGTGATTTAAAAAAAAATACAAGTTTAAGTGTTACTGAAGTTATATAGACAGTGAGGATTACAGAATAAAATAGTAAACACTTGTGTATAATTTTGCAAAGCAAAAATGATCAGTTTTGTATGTTTTCACTTTGTTTCAGCATTTCCAAAACACTTTTTTTAAGCATTACTTTTTTTATATGTAATTTTTATTTTGTTATATCAGTCACCATACAGTACTTTTAAATGCAAAAGTTGAGGGGCGCCTGGGTGGCTATTTGGTTAAGTGTCTGCCTTCAACTCAGGTCATGATCTCAGGGTCCTAGGCTCGAGCCCTGCATCGGGCTCCCTGCTCAGCAGACAAACTGCTTCTCCCTCTCCCTTTGCCCCTCCCCCCCACCCGTGTTCTCGCTTGCTCTGCTCTCTCTCTCAAATAAATAAATTAAAAAATCTTAAAAAAAAAATCCTGCAAGAGTTGAAAATTTTCCAGTTACCTTTTAATTCAAAAATCTATTGAATTAAAAATAAATCTAAAAAGCAGCATCATTCAAATAGTGGTTAACTCACAAATGTATGCGCAACAGCCACAGCTAACCTCACTATTAGGCATGTCAGAGTACAATCCAAGGCAGAGCCAGTGGCAGGCACCTCTGACAGTTAAGAGGAAAGGGCATGAGGAATGGTATGCAGCCCCAGGCATCCAGGTGCTTGCTTGTGGAAAAAAGGGTCAAAACTGAAGTGACTTTCCTTATAGAATCCAAGGTCCTAATTAAAAGCAGCTCCTTTAAACACCTAAATCCTTTTTGATTCCCTCCTCATCACTAAAACACATATGGTACAAAGTCTTCATGCAAAAGAGAAATTTTTTGAAATTGTATTTTATCTCAATGCTAATAAACAATTTAGCAGAAAGAATTACAAAATGCAAATTTTAAAAGATTTTCTTATTAATAGAACTATTGATTAAGGTAGGAACCAATTGGGTTTCCCCAAAACAAAACAATTCTTTTTTTTTTTTAAGATTTTATTTATTTATTCGACAGAGATAGAGACAGCCAGCGAGAGAGGGAACACAAGCAGGGGGAGTGAGAGAGGAAGAAGCAGGCTTCCAGCGGAAGAGCCTGATGTGGGGCTCGATCCCAAAATGCCGGGATCACGCCCTTAGCCGAAGGCACACGCTTAACCGCTGTGCCACCCAGGCGCCCCTAAACAAAACAATTCTAATGCACTTTGAATTAGAGATCAGATGTCAACACTATTTTATAAAGCCTTTAAAGAGGAAAAAAAAAAAAAGACCATTGTATCCATATCAAAGTTTTGTTATAAGTTGACCTATTTCTAAATAACTGACATAATTTAGTATTTAAATTAGCTTTTTCAGCAAAAAAACAGCAAAGTGCTTACTGTGAACTATACACTTTATGATTGATGTAGTAAATGTGTATTTTACCCCAATTAAAATTGAAGAAGAGAAGGTTACCTTTTGATAATATATCAGGAACGACACCACAATATCAGGCGAAGCACAGGTGCGTAAGCCTGTTTTCTTATCAGACTTGCCCCAGAGGTTGGTGAAGCCAGCTGAGCATCTACACCAAAGCTGAGCAATGCCCGGGTTGTACTTCAAGATCACATTGACTGAGAGCTTTGGCATCTACAGAAGCAGGGACATTCTCTCTCCAGCTGACTGTTCATTCTGGAAGAGTCTTTGATCTGGGTTACTTGGCCATAGCGCTCATTCCTTTTTTATTGCTGAAAGTATTGCAGGTATCATAAGGTTGTAACAGAGTCTGTTAATACAACCTTTGGTTGAGGAACATTTCAGTCATTTTCACATTTTGGTGATAAAAATACAGCTGCTGTAAATATTCCTACGCATGGTTTGTATAAACATAGAGTTTTATTTCATTTATAAGATCGTTGGTTCATATGTTAAATGTATATGGAGCTTTATAGGAAACCAGAGACCTGTTTTCTAAAGTAGGTACACTAGTGTCAATTCCCACTAGCCTTTTAGAAGACCTACAGTTGCTCTGAAAATTAAATATAAACTCTAAAAGTATACAACACATAGCTTCATTTTATTTTTGCTGTTGGTTTTTATTTACACATTAAAAATCATTTTGCTGGTTGTCCCATAGTTTACAAATCTCTGATTAATCAGAATCTGATTTCATAAATATACCACTTCACATGGAGTTAATGGGTCTTATAATAGGACACTCTCATATACTAGAAATGCAAAATATATTTTTGCTTTATATAGTTTTTATCGTTCAGAAAAGTAAAATAAGGAATAATGAATTTCATAACGAACAATAATTATTCCATTTTTTACTCTTAATTTCCTTTTGTATTTTAGATTTCTGTTTATTATCATATTTTTTGTGCCTGAAGACCTCCCCTTATGATTACTTGTAATTTAGGACTATTGAAAATGAATTCCCTCAGTTATTATTTACCTTAAGAAAGGTTTATTTAAATTATGAATGAAAGGGGAGAGATCACGACCAACACGAATGAAATAGGAAGGATCGTTAGAAACTTCTATCAACAACTTTATGCCAATAAATTAAACAACCTGGAAGAAATGGATGCCTTCATGGAAACCTATAAACAACCAAGACTGAAACAGGAAGAATTTGATTATTTAAACAGACCGATTAATTGTGAAGAGATTGAAGCAGTGATCAAAAACCTCCCCAAAAACAAGAGTCCAGGGCCTGACGGATTCCCCAGGGAATTCTACCAAACATTCAAAGAAGAAATAATACCTATTCTCCTGAAGCTGTTTCAAAAAATAGAAACAGAAGGAAAACTACCAAACTCATTCTGTCAGGCCAGTATAACCTTGATCCCCAAACCAGGCAAAGACCCCATCAAAAAGGAGAATTACAGACCGATGGACACCAAAATTCTCGACAAGATCCTAGCTAATAGGATCCAACAGTACATTAAAAGGATTATCCATCACAACCAAGTGTGATCCACCCCTGGGATGCAAGCGTGGTTCAACATTCGCAAATCCATCAGTGTGATAGATCATATCAACAAGAAAAGAGACAAGAACCATATGATCCTCTCAATTGATGCAGAAAAAGCATTTAACAAAATACAGCATCCTTTCCTGATTAAAACCCTTCAGAGTGTAGGGATAGAGGGTACATTCCTCAATTTTATAAAAACTATCATAAAAAGCCTATGGTGAATATCATACTCAATGGGGAAAAGCTGAAAGCCTTTCCCTTAAGATCAGGAACATGACAAGGATCATCATTCTTATTCAACATAGTACTAGAAGTCCTCGCAACTGCAATCAGACAGCAAAAAAGGGATAAAAGGTATTCAAATTGGCAAAGAAGAAGTGAAACTCTCTCTCTTCACAGATGACATGATACTCTACATGGAAAACCCAAAAGACTCCACCCCCAAATTACTAGAACTTATAGAGCAATTCAGTAATGTGTCAGGATACAAAATCAATGCTCAGAAATCATTTGCATTTCTATACACAATGAGACTGAAGAAAGAGAAATTAGAGAATCGATTCCATTTACAATAGCACCAAAAATCATACAATATCTTAGAATTAACTTAACAAGAGACGTAAAGGATCTATATTCTAGAAACTACAGATCACTCTTGAAAGACACTGAAGAAGACACAAAAAGATGGAAAAACGTTCCATGCTCATGGATCAGAAGAATAAACGTTGTTAAATGTCTATGCTATCCAGAGAAATCTACACTTTCAGTGCCATCCTGATCAAAATACCAATGACATTTTTCAAAGAACTGAAACAAACAGTCCTTAAATTTGTGTGGAACCAGAAAAGGCCCCAAATTGCCAAGGAATTGTGGAAAAGGAAAAACAAAGCTGGGGCATCATGTTGCCTGATTTCAAGCTATTCTACAAAGCTGTGATCACAAAGACAGCATGGTACTAGCACAAAAACAGACACATAGAGCAATGGGAAAGAATACAGACTCCAGAAATGGACCCTAGGCTCTATGGGCAGCTAATCTTTGACAAAGCAGGAAAAAACATCCAGTGGAATTTTTTCCAGTCTCTTCAATAAATGGTGCTGGAGAAATTGGACAGCTATATGTAAAAGAATGAAACTTGACCACTCTCTCATGCCATACACAAAGGTAAACACCAAATGAATGAAAGACCTCAATGTGAGACAGGAATCCATCAAAATCCTAGAGGAGAATATAGGCTGTAACCTCTTTGACATCGGCCACAGCAACTTTTTTCGTGACACATCTCCAAAGGCAGGAGAAACAAAAGAAAAAATGAACTTGTGGGACTTCATCAAGATAAAAAGCTTCTGCACAGCCAAGGAAACAGTCAAAAACACTAAGAGGCAGCCCACAGAATGGGAGAAAATATTTTCAAATGACACTACAGATAAAAGACTGGTATCAAAGATCTACAAAGAACTGCTCAAATTCAATACACGAGAAACAAATAAATCAAAAAATGGGCAGAAGATATGAACAGACACTTTTCCAATGAAGACATACAAATGGCTAACAGACACATGAAAAATGTTCAAAATCATTAGCCATCAGGGAAATTCAAATCAAAACCACATTGAGATACCACCTCACGCCAGTTAGAATGGCAAAAATTGACAAGGCAAGAAACAACAAACGTTGGAGAGGATGTGGAGAAAGGGCATCCCTCTTACACTGTTGGTGGGAATGCAAGTTGGTACAGCCACTGTGGAAAACAGTGTGGAGGTCCCTTAAAAAGTTAAAAATTGAGCTCCCCTATGATCCAGCCATTGTACTACTGGGTATTTACCCCAAACATACAGACATAGTGAAAAGAAGGGCCATATGCACCCCAATGTTCATAGCAGCATTATCCACAATAGCTAAATTGTGGAAGGAGCTGAGATGACCTTCAACAGATGATTGGATTAAGATGATGTGGTCCGGAGGAGGTTAAGATGGCGGAGGAGTAGGGGACCCCTTTTTCAGCCGGTCCCCTGAGTTGAGCTGGATAGGTACCAGACCAGCAGGAATATCCACGGAATCAGCCTGAGANCATAGTGAAAAGAAGGGCCATATGCACCCCAATGTTCATAGCAGCATTATCCACAATATGTTTGCAAATAACAAGATTTCATTCTTTTTGATGGTGGAGTAATATATATATATATATATATATATATATATATATATATATCCTATTATGTGTGTGTGTATATATATATACCACAAATTCTTTAGGCATTCAATCAGTTGACGGACATTTGGGCTATTTCCATAGTTTGGTTATTGTTGATAATGCTGCTATAAATATTGGGGTGCTTGTACCCCTTCAAATCTGTATTTTTGAATCTTTTGTGTAAATACCTAGCAGTGCAATTGTGGAATCATAGGGTAGTTCTATTTTTAACTTTCTGATGAACTTCTATACTGTTTTCCAGAGTAGCTGCACCAGTTTGCATTCCCAACAGTGCAAGAGGGTTTCCCTTTCCTCACATCCTTGCCAACACCTGTTGTTTCCTGGGTTGTTAATTTTACCCATTCTGACAGGTGTGAGGTGATATTTCATTGTGGTTTTGATTGTACCTCCCTGATGATGAGTGATGTTGAACATCTTTTCACGTGTCTCTTAGCCATCTGGATGTCTTCTTTGGAAAAATGTCTGTTCATGTCTTCACCCCATTTCTTAGCTAGATTATTTGATGAAACATACCTCAACAACATAAAGGCCATGTACAAAAGACCCACAGCTAATACCATCCTCAGTGGGGAAAAACTGAGAGCTTCTCCTTTACAGTCAGGAACAAGCCAGGAATGTCCACTCTCACCATTACTATTTAATATAGTACTGGAAGTCAGCCTCAGCAATCAGACAACAAAAACAAATAAAAGACCCCAAATAGGCAAGGAAGAAGTATGGCTTTCACTATTGGCAGATGATGCGATACTCTATGTAGAAAACCCAAAATACTCCACCAAAAAATTGTTAAAACTAGTACATGAATTCAGCAAAGTCACAGGATATAAAATCAATGTACAGAAATCTGTTGCATTTCTATACACCAATAATGAAGCAGCAGAAAGAGAAATCAAGGAATCAATCCCATTTACAATTGCACTAAAAACCATAAGATATCTAGGAATAAACCTAACCAAAGAGGTAAAAGGTCTGTACTCTGAAAACTACAGAAAACTGGTGTAAGAAATTGAAGAGAATACAAATAATTGGGGGAAAAAAAAACATTCCATGCTCATGCACTGGAAGAACAAACATTGTTAAAATGTCTATACTACCCAAAGCAATCTACCCTTTTAATGATATCCCTATCAAAATACCAACAACATTTTTCACAGAGCTAGATCAAACAATCCTAAAATTTGTAAGGATCCACAAAAGACCCTAAATAGCCAAAGCAGCTCTGAAAAAGAAAAGCAAAGCTGGAGGCATCATGATTCCAGACTTCAAGGTATATTACAGAGCTGTAGTCATCAAGACAGTATGGTACTGGCACAAACACACATAGATCAATGGAACAGAATAGAAAACCCAGGGTGGACCTATAGCTATATGGTCAACTAATCTTTGACAAAGCAGGAAAGAATATCCAATGGGAAAAAAAGACAGTCTGTTCAACAAATGATGTTGGGAAAACTGGACAGTAACATGTGGAAGAATGAAACTGGACCACTTTCTTACACCATACACATATAAATTCAAAATGGGTAAAAGACTTAAATGTGAGACAGGAAACCATCAGAATCCTAGAGGGAAACACAAGCAGAAAGTTCTTTGACTTTGGCCGTAGCAAATTCTTACTAGACATGTCACCAAAGACAAGGGAAACAAAAGCAAAAATGAACTATTGGGACTTAATCAAGATAAAACCTTCTGCACAGCAAAGGAAAAAACAAAACTAAAAGGAAATCTACAGAATGGGAGAAGATATTTGCAAATGACATATCTGATAAAGGGTAGTATCTAAAATCTATAACGAATATATCAAACTCAACACCCAAAAAACAAATAATCCAGTTTAACTCGGTTTAATACTAACAACAACTTTCTGAGAGAATGATTATTATCCTGAGTCTACAAACGAAGCAACTGCAAATGAGAGAGATTATGTATCCCATCCAGACAAATAAGCTAGTGAAAATCCAAGCAAGAAATTGAAACCAGGTAGTTTGGCTTTTGGTCACTTCAAGAACAAAAAGGTAGAGGCATTGGTCCTCCAATTTTGAGGAATAGGTATGTTTTACCCATTTAGGCTCCCTCTGAATGCAGATGGAGTCAGATGGCCTCCCAATGCAGACCACAGAACGGTTGTAAGCCCTCTGTCAGAAGGGATCCTTTTATATCTGAGACAGACTTCTTACAGCTTCAGGCTTCATAATGAATACTGTACCTGAGATTTCTTTCAGAAAGCTCACAAACTCGGGAATTCTATGATTCCCCCAAATATCAATAATTAGGCATATTTTATTTGATAAATCTCTTCACTAAGTAAGAATAGTCATTCACAAGAACATGATTTTCTCTTTCTTTTTCCTCCTAGATATCAGTAGCAGGCACTCCATGTAGAAAGAGTATTGATCAAGAATGTGATTTTACAGAATATTGCAATGGAACATCTAGTAATTGTGTTTCTGACACTTATGCATCCAATGGCATGTTGTGCAGGTTGGGAACTGCATATTGTTATAATGGACGATGCCAAACTGCTGATAACCAGTGTGCCCAGATATTCGGAGAAGGTATTGCTCTTTCTTATAAATTTCTTTTACCTTAAATTTGGATTCCTCTATATGATAAAATACATATCACACAACTCTAGAAGTGGAAGAACTTGAATCACAAGCTCAATAAAGAATAACTTTGAATTAAGAAAGATGTTTTTATAGGATATAAGTATAGTATCTCCAGGATAATACTGTACATTCCTCTTCTCATGGTTTGATTTTTGCTTTTTGTACTTAGCAACCCGGGGAAAAATCCACATTTACTACTCATAATTTACATAGAGATTGGAATGGCAAGTCAGTAAATTATAGAAATATACTTAAATTTCTTTTGCTTCACATCTTCATGATCTAATTTTAATGGCATAAAACAAGAAGTTCAGAGTGAATTTCATTCAAGTACAATCATATTTCTTAACTGAGAAAATGCTAGGATAACAGTAGTTATAGGCCACTTACCAAAATTCATTTTTATATTTTCTCTTGAAACAGTTTTTCCAATTCACGTAAGAGTTGTGCATATATGTTTGCTTTTTAGGCAGTAACTATTCATAATACCCCAATATGATTTTTTTAGATGGATTAAATGAAATTTGAGTAGATCAAAATTACTCATTGGAATGTACTCAGATCTTTACTAATTGAGAAAAAGTAGTATAAGCACCATTTTTTCAGTTATTTGCCCAGCAGTAATAAGGCCTATAGTTTATACCAAATGACATGGTATGCAATCTACATTGTCTTTGTAATTATTTGAATCTTTTCCTTAGTACAAGTTTCAGATTAAGTGACTTAACCCACATTTAACCAGAGCAGCAGAGCTATAATCTCCCAAATCAGAGATGAGTGGTATTTTCTGTAGGCTGTATTTTCAGGATTCCACTCATTTGGTTGTTTCTTTGCTGTTTTACTTTTTAAATGTTTACTTTCATTTAAAAAATATTATTTGTCATTGTTACAGTAACTTTAGACCAAGGTTTAATATATCCTTTAAAAATAAAATTAAATAATACTCCCTATAAGATCCATTAAGGATTGTCCAGGCCATACTCTTCTTTTTCATTAAGTAAATCTTTGATCCAGAATTGAGCTACTTGTCATCTGACATCTTTTTGAGTTCTAATTAAAATAAGGGTGTTTAGGTAAGACTTAACCATTAATGTGTATTTCCTCCTCTAATATATGCTCTAGTATCCCACAAAACTTACCCAACTGGGTCAAAATTTGATCTTTTGATGTAGTTCATTCAGTCATCCCTCCTTTCTTCATTTATTTCACTCCTATCTGGAGAAGGCACTTTTTTCTTGTTCTTATGTTATGAAAAACTATAGGGCAAAAGACTGTACTTAAGGCAGACCACGTACAAAGAACTGATAATATTCAACAAGATGAAAATTGTCACATGACTATTGTTCTCGTGGAGCTTATGATCAAGAGACAAAGAAAGTAAACACTTAAATAC
Organism: Ailuropoda melanoleuca; assembly: GCF_002007445.2. Classification (NCBI taxonomy): domain Eukaryota; kingdom Metazoa; phylum Chordata; class Mammalia; order Carnivora; family Ursidae; genus Ailuropoda; species Ailuropoda melanoleuca. The sequence continues at coordinate 32,573,139 of NC_048235.1, forward strand.
AAAAGAAATATGAAACATTTAATTGTGCTAAGTGCAGTTATAGGAAAGAAAATAGAATGCTGTAAAAAAATGAGGTGTAATGGACAAGGAAAATACTGTCTGCTGTCATCATATCATCTCCAGCTGTCAGTTCACTCCTCCAGGATTTGTCTTAACTGCAGACACCTCACCCAAAAGCACACCTTTCCCAGGACAGCACAAATCCAATAATTAATTGAGGTGGGGTATAAAGACCTGACCATTGTAGTCTAATCAGGCACAATTCAGGCACAATTTGTACTCTGGCAGACAGCTACCCATAGGGTTGATCAAGTCTTTGTTGTGCCTGAAATTCTGTTTGACTTCTTATCTGCTCTATCCTACTTTCTGTCTCTCACTTCCAGATGTTGTAATCACTAATAAATAGCTTTCACATTATACCTCATCTAGATGCTGGCTTCTGGAAGTTCTAATCATTAACAGTTGATCCTGAGAGTGGTGTGAAAAAATAGCCTATAAAATCATTTTCAAAACTGAGTTACTTACTCCCAAGCTGTGAATGAGCATGCCATCACTGGTGAAAGCTGATAATACCCTCACTGAGTGAACTGGGATAGTAAAAGATAATCCATTAGCTGGTACAATTGAAATGTATGGGGGAAATAGTAACTATAAGGACAGGGGTATTAGATGGCTATTACTAAGCATCATTGAGATCTAAGAAAAGATAACAAAAAGGTGTTTATTTGAAATCAAAGAGTATGCTGAATGGCCCCCGTTAACTCATAATGAGGTTTTCATCTCATAAAGTGGGAGGTTAGAAAAAGCTAAAGACTTAATTATCAAATTGAAGGAACTTCGGAGGAGGTTAAATTCTCAGTCAATTATGTTTTACCATGATTAATGTTCTGACTGGAAAAAGAATGAGAACTACAATTGAGATGGGAACAGTTGAAAATATGTTTTCCCCAATTTTAGCCTCCAGACTTTTCTGAAACTACTGAATTTACAAAATGGCACAGCTCTGATCCCTCACACCACCACCTGTGCCCGATTAAGAATGCTGTATGTTCCTATTGTTTGATGATAATGTGGAAGTCTATCACTCATAACACAAATTGCATCCCCATTAGGATTTCTCTCCTACCTGTCTTGGACACTAAAGCTGAAAATTGAGTTAAGGCACAGCAAAATAGAGCCAGGATTTGCTGGAACTTACAAGGGAGTAAAAGAAATATACCCCAATGGAGCTGTAGGTCCTAGCCGGAATTTACTGCCAGAATCAAGGGAATTTACATGGAATTGGATTCTGAGAGGGCTTGATCATAACACTGGATAGGGGAACATAAGATTAGATAAGAGAGTTTATTGTATTGGGGACACTCTCCCAAGATAATAGGAATTAACACCCTGGCTAGAAAACCCAGAAGATGGTAAAAATTTCTATTAGAATTGTTTCCAGAGACATGGAAAAAATGGGATGGCTCACTGTAAGTGAAATTTAAATGATGGAATTGCCATGAAATAATGGAGGAAAGGAAGAAAAGTCTCAGGGAAATGGATATACTGTAATATATATGCTTTAAGTGCAAAGCCAAATAGTCCCAACAAAAAGACCCAATGCCATAGGCAATGTGGTGCTGAAAGGTGTATCAAAATCACTTTAAGTGTTCAGGATGGCCTTCTCTGGAGGCCAGGGGTGATAGGAGGAGATGGTATTATAGAAGTAGGCTCACTGATAGCAATGGGCATGATTGATAAGGTCTTGAAAAAATCAAGGCCAGAGACCAGTGCTTGGCTTCCAGAAACCAGATGGATAAAATAATTGTAATAAGTGGTAGGGACAGAGCAGCAGACATGGATACCTAGTCCACAGACAATCAGGAAGATAGATAATAGAATATTACGCAATTTGTACCATCAAAGGAAATTAAAAAATGGATAACTAGGGGACTGAGTAGAGTTACATTAATAAATGCCATAATCCATGTCTAAATTCTGAACCTAAGCCAATTTTCAGAATCAAAACTCATTGACTTAGAGGATTAGAGTCCCAGAAGGGAAACTACACAACACCTTGGCAAGCATAGGTGCTAACAATTTCTCTAGCACATCCTCAAATGGACCTACAATCATTTAATTAGGTATCTGTTCATGCGGGAAATGGAAATACCCAAGCATTTTGGAAACTAGTGGACAAAGAGTGTGCATTGACCCGGATAACCAGAAACCCAGTGTCATCACGGTGTCTCTGTGATAGTGGGGACTTGTAGGGGTTAGGGAATAGAGTCCTTGATAACTTTCAGTGCACAATGGGTCCACTATGTCCACAAATCCATTTGGAAATATTTATTAGTCCTAGAGTATGTCATCAGGCTTGACATATTAATAGTTTGTGCAATCCTATCATTATGTCCTTGACCTATTTAGTAAGGCCATGGAGAAAGCCTCTGTGACTATATCTTTTTAGAAATTAATGCTATTTTTTAAAAGTAGGCTCCATGCCCAGCATGGAGCCCAATGTGGTTTTGAGCTCACAATCCTGAGATCAAGACCCGAGCTGAAACCATAGTCAGATGCTCAACTGACTGAGCCACCCAGGCACCCCAAATTAATGCTACCTTTAAAGATCTAAAGGATCCAGAGGTGGTTAACTGTATATCTACATTTAATTACTCAACATGATTCTTGCAGAAACCAGATGGCATCGGAAGATAATCTATAGCAAATGGAGACAAGTAGTAGATTAAATAATTGCACCCACTACACCAGATTTACATGGCCTCAGATATGTGGTAGGAGTATAAACACTGATTTGACAAATACATTCTTTTCTGTTCCTATCTGAAAAAATAATTGGAAACAGTTTGCTTTCACATAGAATGTATAAAGACGTTAATATTGAATTTTGTTGCAAGTTATTTTTACTCTCCTGCTCTCAATCATAATGTAGTTGTAGAGATGTGGACATCCTAGAAAATACCACATTGTATACTCCATCAATGATTTTGTTCTAATCCAGCTAGATAATCAAAGCATCACTAGAATGCTGGAACATCAAATAAAACATATGTGCTATAAAGGGCAGGAAACAGACTTTAAAAATGTTTAGAAATTTGTTATCAGTAAAAATTTTAAGAGTCCAGTGATCAGAGGTTATGACCTGACTTCCCTGGAAAGTAAAAGCAAACTGTATGTATCTTGCATCTTATTGAACTAAAAAGGACAACACCTGGTAGTTCTCTTTGGGATCTGGAGGCAATATATTCCACATGAGGAAGTACTGCTTCATTTCATTTAATAGATGACATGAAATGTTGTAATGTTGAATGAGGTGAAAAACAGAAAAGCGGTCTGCAGCATGTCCAAGCTGCAATGCAAGCAGCCCTGCATTCTGAATTATAAAACCCAGTAGCCCCAATAATATCAGAAGTGTAGGTTGTGAGAAAAAAAAATGCTATGTAGGGCTTATACCAAGCCTCTTTGGGAGAATGACAGGGCAGTTCTCTAGGGTTCTGGAGCAAGGTTGTGCCATCTAAACTGGAGAACCATACCACTTTGACAAAACAACTCTAGTCACACTAATGACCCCAGTAAAGATAAAGAATCTGATTTTCAGACACCAAATAAACATCTGTTCAGAACTGTACAGCTTAAGCTCAATTATGTCAGGTACACTAAGTTAAATGGTCAGATAGATAGAAGTCATTCATTCACCTGGATTCAAGAACAGGCAAAAAGAGAGGGCAGAAGAAAAAATCCATGAGCAGGAAATCCAGAACAGTACACCTTTCTCCTCTTTACATCTCCCTCAGCTCACACTTATGGATACATGGGATTTCACAATTACCAACTTACACAAGAAGAACAAGCCTAGGCTTACTTTATAGATGTGTTGGCTCAGTCACTGGGTATAAGTGGGGGTGAGGGTGGGGGTGGGGAACAGTAGCCACAGTGCAACCTCGCTTTGGAGGATGCCTTGAAAGATATTGACCATCTGGTTATCTGTTTTTTTGTGGAAGGAGAATTGGCCAGAGGTAGGTTATAGAAATACTCATGAACAAGGACAAAGGGCCAGTTTGTTGATGGGGAGCCTGGATGTGGAAAGACTGGAAAATTAGAGGCGAGAGTTCTAGGATAGAAATATGTGGGTAGATACATGGAAATGAAAAATAATGTGAAGATCTTTGTATTAATCTACCAGGTCAACACCCAACAACAAGCACCCACCATTGAAGAGACACGGAATAATCAAATAAGCATGATAATTTGGCTAGTTTACATCAGCCAGCAACCATCATTATCCACCCCAATGCCTGTAAAATGGATACATTTCTAGGCTTTCTTGATTTTTTTTAATTATTGCCTCTAAAATAACTGATTATATCCTGAGTTTAGTTTCTCTTTTTCTTGAGTACTTTTTCAAGAAAATACAGCCAAAAGTAACCAAGACAGATTCTGTGTCCCTACTTCTTTGCCTAAGACAACAAGTTCATTAAGGCTATTATCTGCCTTTCAATCATTGAGAAGAGAGTTTCTCCCAGTTTCACCCTCACATACCATGAATTACTCTTCCTTATCCAATGATAATTTTCTTATCACCTACTACCAGGCTTCAGTGACATTGCCACATATTTTGGGCGTATTTTACAGGAGAACTCGACTTTTAAGTACCAATTCATGTGTTTAATGAAATGGAAACAACCCTGAAATATCTCAGATTTATATATCCAATACAACTATTCTGCTATTCCATATTGCTTTGACTATGATACCCAGATGGACAAATGAACCTCTACTTAAAACATAGCTTATCTCCCATCAGAGAAAAAAAGAGAATATAACACTCCTTTTTTTTTTAAGATTTTATTTATTTATTTGACAGAGAGAGAGAGACAGCCAGCGAGAGAGGGAACACAAGCAGGGGGAGTGGGAGAAGAAGAAGCAGGCTTCCAGCAGAAGAGCCTGATGTGGGGCTCGATCCCAGAACGCCGGGATCACGCCCTGAGCCGAAGGCAGACACTTAACGACTGAGCCACCCAGGTGCCCCGAGGATATAACACTCCTATTCACAAGTCCCACAAGACTTTCTGCCCATAAGTGACATGTTTCAAATCTCTCATTTCATTAAGAAATTCAGATTACAAGGTGAAGCCTAATTGGATGAGGCAGTATGCATTCCCACAGGGAGGGGCAGCAAATTATTTTTAACAATAATTTAATTTTACTACAATAGATACAATTTTTTTCTGTTTTCTGTTAGATAAGATAATTGTTTCTACTTGCATTCACAGGGTACACATACAAGAAAAGAATGACTTTTTTCATGATATTTTGTTTATGCAATAAAAGTTTATTGGTTTTGTTATGAACAAATTTTACTTTGGATTAAGTAATAATTTAACAGACATCTTTGCATTTTTAGGTGCTCAAGCTGCTCCATTTGCCTGTTTCAAAGAAATCAATTCTCACATTGATAAATTTGGAAACTGTGGTTTAAAAAATTCACAACCATTATCTTGTAATCAGAAGTATGTATACAGAAAATAATTGTTTTATTGAGTCATAAAAATTATAGATTGCTTGTCAAGAGACACTAAAGAGTAATGGACAGTAAATTGTATATCAGGAGAATATTTTCAAATAACATTATGTATATTGTTCTTCAATGTAATTCAGTTTTCTTTTTCTCTATTTTTTCCCAGATATATTCTAATAATGAGAGTAAACCAAAAAAAAAAAAAAAAAAGCTCATGCTTATTACCAGACGTAGGAAGTGGGTACAAACTACCAAAAATCAGAAACTTGTGCACTCTATTGAGAATTAAAACTGAGTTTTTTATTAAGTAGATAAATGATAATAATCTTAAAGCAAGTGCTTTGACTTTTAAGACATGAAATTATTGAGAGGAATAAATTTCCTTTTTTGTTTTGTTGCATGTTTCCAAAATACTGATATGTAAAGCATGGCAGTACCTATGGAGGACTGAATTGGGATTACTGGAATATTTTTAAGGGATTTATGAAATCCAATAAAGGAGAGCTTAATCCATAACAAATAGTTCCTGAATTTCATGGGAGTATTGAAAACAAAAGAATCAAAATAATAATAAAAAATTCAGTAATAAAACATAAATAAAAATATAAATAATAATAAAAATAATAAAAAATAATAATTGTTATTATTATCAGCTGTTTTGTAAATCCTTGTTTCCAAGATGGCAACATAGAAGACTTTGGAATTTTACTCCTACCACAGACACACTGAATGTTATCGTACACATGGAGCAATTACTTCTAAAAGAAATCCAGAAAATACCTGAGACTCCTACACATTGAGCAAATGAGAAAATACTCATGCTGAAATAGGTAGATACACACTCTCTCTGTAAACCCCACCACTAGCACAGCACCATGCAGTTGGAAGGGAAATCCCAATGGCCAGCTTCTTCCTGAGGAGCAAAGGATTTGGACCCCAAATTTACTGTCCCAATATTTAAGACACATCATGTCTTAAAAAAGAGAGAAAAAGAGTGAAGATTGCTTAAGGAACTTAGAGGATACCATTAAAGAGAGCATTATACACATTATAGGAGTAACAGAATAAAAAGAGAATGAGAAAAGAACAGAAAGCTTATTCAAAGAAACAATGAGTGAAAATTTCCCTAACCTGGGGAAAAGAAATAGATATTGGGATTCAGAAAGCCCAGGGGGGAAACAAAAAGATGAATCCAAAATCCCCACAGCAAGATACGTTAAAATTAAATTGTCAAAGATTAAAAACAAGACAAGAATCTTAAAAGCATCAAGAGAAAAGTTACTTGATATATACGAGAGAACACCATAAAACTATCAGTAGATTTTTCAGCAGAAATCTGCATGCCAGAAGACAGTGAGATGTTAGAAAGATTTTTCCAGACAAGCAAAAGCTGAAGTTCATCACAAGACCAACCTTACAAGAAATGCTAAATGTGGCTCTTTAAGCCAAAATGAAAGGATGCTAATTAGGAAAAGAAAACATATGAAAGAATAAAATTTACAGGAAATAGCAAATAAATAGTTAAAATCAGAATACCCTAATGTGGTAATAGTGGAGGGTAAATCACTCACAACTCTAATTAAAAATTAAAAGACAAAAGAATTGAAAATGACTGTAACTACCATACATTGTTAATTTATAAATAATGTAAAAAAAGCACATTGTGAGCTCAAAAATATAAATGTGCAGGAGTGTAAAAATGTAGAGCTTTTGATGTGTTCAGAGTTTTTATCAGCTAAAATTGATTGTTATAAATATAAGCTGTTTTATGTAAGTCTCATGGTAAACAGAAAGCAAAAGCTTAAATAGATGCACATAAGATAAAAAAAGAATTATATGGACTCAACGCATAAAGCTACAGAAAATCAAATCAAATCACAGAGGGAGACAGCAAGAGAGGAACAAAAGAATTACAAAACAACCAAAAAACAATTAACAAAATTGCAATAGTAAATCCATTATCTATCAGAAAATACTTTAAATATAAATAGACTATGTTCTTCAATCAAAATACATACAGTGGCTGAATGGGTAATAAAACAAGACTCAACAGGTGTGCCTGCATGGCTCAGTTGGTTAAGCATCTGCCTTTAGCTCAGGTCATGATCTCAGGCTCCCTGCTCAGCCCAGAGTCTGCTTCTCCCTCTGCCCCTTCCCCTGCTTATGCTCTCTTTCTCTCTCAAATAAATAAATAAATAAAATCTTAAAAAAAAAAAAAAAAGACCCTACAAGAGACTTCAGCTTTACAACACACAGAGTGAAAGTGAAAATTGGAAAAAGGCAATCCATGCAAAATGCAAAACAAAACAAAACAAAACAAACAAACAAAACAAAACAAAACAAAAGGCAGACAGCTATACTTATATCAGACAAGAAGACTTTAAGCCAAAGACTATAAAACGAGGCGTCATTATATAATGATAAAGGGGTCAATTCATCAAGACAATGTAACAGTAAATATTTATGTACCAAACTTAGGAGTGCCAAAGTATGTAAAGCAAATATCAATAGATTAAAGGGAGAAACATACAACGATACAACAATGGTAGGGGACTTCAGTACCCCATTTTCAACAATGGATAGATCATCCAGACAGAAAATCAGTAAGGAAACATCAACTTTAAACTACATATTGGACCTGATGGACTTAACAGACATTTATAGAACATTGCATCCAGCAGCAGCAGAGTATGTTCTTCTTAAGTGCACATAAACTTTCTTCACGAGAGCGTATGTTAGGCCACAAAAAAGTCAATAAATTTAAGAAATGGAAACAATATCAAACATCTATTCCAACTGCAGTGGTATGAAACTAAAAATTAATTACAAGAGGAAAACTGGAAAATTCACAATTTGTGTGAAATAAACAACATGTTACTGAACAACCAGTGGGTCATAGAAGAAATAAGAAGAGAAGTCAAAAAATACCTTGAAAAAATGAAAATGGAAACACAACATACCAGAATGTTTGATGTAGCAAAGCAGCTATAAGAAGGAAGTTTATTGTGATAAATGTCTACATTAAACAGAAGAAAGATCTGAAGTAAACAACTTAATTAAACCTCAAATACCAGAAAAAGAATGACCTACGCATAACTTGAGTAGAAGAAAGAAAATAGCATAGAGTGGAACGAAGTGAGTCTAAAAAGGCGATAGAAAAGGTCAATGATACTGAAAGTTGATGTTATGAAAAAAGTAAATAAAATTGACAAACCACTAGCTAGATCTACTAAGAAAAAAGAAATATGACTCATATAGCTAAAATTAGAATTGAAAGAGAAGAAGTTATAACTGACATCACAGAAACAAAAAGGATCGTAAGAAATAACTAAGAACAGTTATATGCCCTAAAATTGGACAAGGTAGAAGAAAAGGATAAATAACGTAGACGCATACAATTTACCAACTGAATCATGAACAAATAAAATATTCTAACCAACCAAAACAAATGAGATTGAATCATTAATCAAAAACATCCCAAAAAATCAAAATTCTAGACCCAGATGGCTCCATTGGTGAGTTCTAACAATCATTTAAATAATTAATACCAATCCTTGTCAAAATCTTGTAAAAATCAGAAGAGGAAAAAATAATTCTGAAGTCATTTTCCAAGGCTAATATTATTCTAATAACAATGCTGGGCAAAAATATTACAAGAAGATAAATTAATAATAATAATAATAATAGAAATAACAGACCAATATCCCTGATGAACCTGTGTTCATGCAAACATACTCAACAAAATATTAGAAAATTAATTAAAGAGTACATTAAAAGGGGATACCTGGGTGGCTCAGTTGGTCGAGCACTCAACTCTTGATTTCAGCTCGGGTCATGATCTCAGGATTGTGAGATTGAATTGGGGCTCGATCAGCATGAAGCTTTCTTAAGATTCTCTCCTTGCCCCTCCCCTACTGTTCTCTCTCTTTCTTAAAAAAAAAAAAAGTACATTTAAGGATCATACATCATGATCAAGTGACATTTATTTCAGTGATGCGGGGATGATTCACCCTCCACAAATCAATCACTATGATACACCACATTAACAAAATAAAGTACAAAAATCATGATTATCTCAATAGGTACAGAAAAAGCATTTTATGAAATTCAACATCATTTTATTATAAAAACTTATTTGTATAGAAGTATTGCATCTCAACATAATAAAATTCATATATGACAAGCCCATAGCTAACATCATACTTAATGGCGGCAGCTCAAAGCTTTTCCTCCAAGACCAAGAACAAGACAAGAAAAAAAAATTTTAATTATATGCAACCACAGAAGACCCCCAAGAGCCAGAGCAATATTGAGAAAGAAAAACAAGGCATCACATCTCCTGATTTCAAACTGTATCAAAAAACTATAGTTATAAAAGAAACAATTATAGTAATTAAAAGAGTATGATATTGGCATAAAAACTGACACATACTAATGGAACAGAATAGACAGCCTACAAATAAATACATGCATACACAATTGATTAATTTTCAACAGCAGAACAAAGATTATTCAATGGGGAAATGATAGACTGTTCAATAAATCACATTGAGAAAACTGGATTGCTACAGGAGAAAAAAAAATAAAACTGCACCTCTATCTCACAGCGTACGCAAATATCAACTAAAGTGGAAAAAAAGACTTGAATTTAGGACATGAAATTGTAAAACTCCTAGAGGAAAATACACATGATAATTTCCTTGACAGTGGTCTTGGCAATGATTTTATACTGTCACTGAAAGCAAAAGCAGCAAAAGAAAAATTACACAAGTAGGAGTAAAACAAACTAAAAAGCTTCAACTTAGAAAATGAAATCATACACAAAATGAAAATGCAAACTATGGAATGGAAAAAATCTTTGCAAACAAACTATCTGATAAGGAATAATATTTAAAATATGCAAGAAATCTTCCAACTCAATAGCAAGAAAATATTTTTTTAGTGGACAGAGGAATAGAACAAACACTTTTCCAAGGATATGTGCACGGCCAACAAGTACATGAGAAGGTATTAAGCATCACTAATCAACAAGGAAATGCCTATCAAAACTGCAATAAGATATCAAATCACACCTGTTAGGATGGCTATTATAAAAAGACAATGGATAACAAACGCTGGCAAAGATGTGGAGAAAAGGGATCTCTCGTATAGTGTTTATGGGAATATAAACTGGTTCAGCCACTATGAAAAATAATTTGGAGTTTCCTCAGAAAATTAAAAATAGAACCACCATATGATCTAGTAAACTCACTTCTAACTGTATAGCCAAGAGAAATGAAGTCAATATTTTTGAGAAGATTTAATTACAGCATTATTCATAATAGCCAAGGTATGGAAACAATCTACATGTCCAGCAACAGATAAATGGATCAGAAAAGCGCTATGTATACGATGAAATATTGTTCAGCTTTAAAAAGAAGGAAATCTTGTCATTTGTGACGCCATGGATGAACCTGGACATCCGTATGCTAAGTGAAATGAGCCAGGGAAGACAAATACTAAATAGTATCATTTAAATGTGGAATAAAAAAAAGTTAAACTCATATAAACAGAGAGTAGAAAAATAGTTATCTCTAAGTTAGTAAAAGGGTACCAGTTTTCATTTTTAAGATGCATAGAGTCCAAGAATCCAATGTCTACTATGGTGACTAGTTGATAACGCTGTATTATATAATTGAAATTTGCTAAGAGAGTAGAACTTAAATGTTCTCACACACAAAAAGGATAAATAAATGAAGTGATAAATGTATTAATTAAGTCAATGGGGAGAATCCTTTCACAATATATACATATATCAAATCATCACTTTGTACACTTTAAATGTCTTATAAGTTTGTCAATTATACCCCAATAAAGCTGGAAAAGTAGTAACATAAATATGCTCTGGAGATCTACTACACAAAATAGTTACTACAATTAAAAATATGGTATTGTATACTTAAAATTTGCTGAGTGGTAATAATTATATTAAGTGTTCTTGCCATAACATAGTTTAAAATAATATAATAATAAATAAATTATATAATAATGATTAATATTAATAAATAATAAATTAATAATATTAATAAATAATCATTAATATTATTATACAAAGGTAGGAGGAAACTTTGGAAAGTGGTGAATATGTTTATGTCCTTGATGATGCTGATGGACTCATGAGTGTGTGTTCATCCCCAAATTCATCATATTGTTTGCATTAAATATGTATAGCTTTGTAGATGTTAATGATAACTTAAAGTGGCTTAAAAAATAGATACAGATCCAAATTCAAGAACTAAGGGAATGGAGAGAGAATATAAAACTATTCAGAGTCTAGTGTTCCAGGGAGAAGCAGGATTTTCCTTAACCTCCAAAGACATGGTCAGGAAAAATTGTAAAATACTTTAGTAAGAACTACACTCAGCATGTTTATAAAAACAAAACAAAACTTAGTTCCTTTATGAAGATTATAAATAGCTGAAGAAAGTGTCCAGTTGGGTGGGACTAAGATAGTATCCACCACTTTGCATCCACATGAGTTTACTATAAATTAAGTTTGACATGTAGAGGATGCAGAATTTCCCCCATGCCCCAATGCAAGAAGACTAATAGATTGAAAGAGAATGTCTGGAATCACAAAATAGTGATGAGGGGAGATCTGATAAGGAGACCCATATAATCTCCAAAAGACAAGATTTAATCAGTCACACCTTCTTAGATACCAATACAGAGCAACAGTGATCAGGCAGACTGTGTTATACCACAGTGGATGCCAACAAAAATAGGAGGTGGTGATAAACCAGCCATGCTTAATCTCTCTCCCTGATGACCAGAAGGCATGTCAACTACCCTTCATCTAAGATTATTTGTGAAAGTATGGACAGAAAAGGTGGAAGAAACTGTGAAACTCTAGCAAGCACGACTTATCCAGATTTCATCTGAGATAATAATGGTGCATACATTTTCCTAAAATCAAATCACTAGCACAATTCATCTGCTCTAAGAAGACTGTGACTCTTTTCCAGAAAATAAAAGCCTGTTAGTTCCAAGAATTCAACCATAAACACAAATTCTGAGAGAAAGGACTTTGGAGCAAGTGTTTGTAATCAATAGCCAGACTAGAAAGAAACCTACTATGCAAAGCTGGCTTAAGATAGGTGCCTTAGAAAGAGAATGGAATCACAACCAAAGGAAGTTTCTAAATCTAAGACAGTCTATGCTGGGAAGGAGAAAAGCTTAAAAAGAGATTTAGATTTTGGCTCCCAATTTCACTTGAATCTTTACCTCATTGTGCCATTAACCTAATCTTTGTGATGTTAAAAGAATCCAAAACGGTCTTTTAGGACAAATGGATAAAATTTTCTAAGGGAAGACTTTTTAAGAAATAATAATGACATGCTTGACAAGCACATATCAATAGTTAAGAATAGTTGTTTCCATTGAAAATGAGAATTCATAGATTTGAGTGACTCCAAGAGCAAGAAATGGCATAGATTACATTCCAGGGCATAACCTAGGAATATTGTAAACCTTAGAGAAGCTAGTATTTTATCCAGTGATAGATTATGAATGGCTAAAGAGTTTATGGGATACTGTTTGGTATGCTTGTGGCATAAAAAATATCTCAAAGTTACTTAATTCTCAAGAGAGAAGTGCAGAACCACTGGAAGTATCGACATGTTGGAAAAATCTTGGGATCAAAATGAAGAGTCTGAATACTACAGAGATGTACTCATTAAAGTTCATGGCAAGGACAATGGGCATTAACAAGAGGGGCTCAAAAGGTACACAGAGTTAATAAATGCAACCAACTGTTCTCAGGAAATGTTGGGTAACAAATGACCAGACTGGCCAACCTATATCAAAGTGGAGGCAGGTGAAGAATTTTCCCAAAGAATGTGGTAAAATATGATTCAGCAATTGCACTACTGGGTATTTACCCCAAAGATAAGGATGTAGTGAAGAGAAAAGCCATATGCACCCCATTGTTCATAGCAGCTTTGTCCACAATAGCTTAATTGTGGAATAGAGCCAAGATGCCCTTCAACAGATGACTGGATTAAGAAGATGTGGTCCATATATACAATGGAATATTACTCAGCCATCAGAAAGAACGATTACCCAACATTTGCAGCAACATGGACGGGACTGGAGGAGATTATGCTAAGTGAAATAAGTCAAGCAGAGAAAGACAATTATCATATGGTTTCACTCATTTATGGAACATAAGAAATAGCAGGAAGATCAGTAGGAGAAGGAAGGGAAGAATGAAGGGGGGGTAAACAGAAGGGGGAATGAACCATGAAAGACTATGGACTCTGGGAAACAAACTGAGGGCTCCAGAGGGGAGGGGGTATTGGGATAGGCTGGTGATGGGTATTAAGGAGGGCACATATTTCATGGAGCACTGGGTGTTATACTCAAATAATGAATCATGGAACACTACATCAAAAACTAAGGATGTACTGTATGGTGACTAACATAACATAATAAAAAATTATTATTTAAAAAATGTGGTAAAATATGATGAATGCTCTAGGTCAACTGGAGGCTAGACAAAAAGTTGAGTTCTGAAATAAATGAAGCTATGACTGCAAATTTCAGTTTAGTGTACCGTATTTGATTCATTTACAGCACTAATCAGGTTGTATTCAGTTGTGCACCATAGGATAATGTTATCTTGGCATTTTTTTCTGCCATCTTCTGCCAGTTTTATACCATCTGTTAAACAACATTTATGTAATATAATACTTATTTGGAAATTGGTATCATTAAAAGACAAAATGATAAGGAATTTTATTTTTCATTTCAGGGATGTTCTCTGTGGAAAATTAGCTTGTGTCTGGCCACGTAAGAAAACTTATAAAAATGATGTTCAATCTGCAGTTTATTCACATATTCAAGGGCATGTATGCCTGTCTATTACTCCTGGGTCATCAGTGAGTTCAGGTGGAAGAGATTATGCCTATGTGGCTGATGGCACTCTTTGCGGTACACAAATGGTAACAAAACATGTTCATTTATATTTAGCTGTGTTAAATTATGTAATTATCAAATACTATATTCCATGATGATTATCACCTGTACACTGAATGATTTGAACCTGGTGCTGCCAATTATTTCACATACAATATTAAAAAGATAATTAAACTAGGCCTCAGTTATCCAATAACTTTGCTTTTTGGATGTTATAACCTATCCTCGATCTTCATATGAGAAGGTATGTATGTGTTTTAAGCACAACATTAGACTAAAATGAGAGGTGATTTTTCATCAAATTTTTGAATTATAACATTTTAATCATAGATTTCTGAGCTTTTAGTTTTTCCTGCTTCACAAAGAAACATAACTGAGATTTTATTTTAATTTACTTTTTTAATTTCTTAAAGCTCCTGTTTACATTTATAATCAAAGTGTAAGTGTGAGAGTTTTGGAAGAACCAAACAAGTCTGTACTGGGAAAGCATGGTTACAGTGATGTACAAGCTTATGTCCATATGCATATATACTTACATACAAGCATTTACACTCATGAGGTCATAAAATAAAGGGAGAACAAAGATGGTTCAGAGGCTGCTAGTCAACGTGGAAATACAAGCGCATACATTCCAGAAATTATAAGGCATCTGAGATTTAAAGCAGCAATTGTAAATCAGTGTGCTACATATAAATGACATTCAAACTTACTTGTTGAATTAAAAATAAAACAAAACCTTGAAATGGTGAATCAATTAGCCAATTCTTTTTTTTTATTTTATACTGTATGTTCATTTATTTTTTGTTGAGGTATGTTTGACATAAATCTTATATTAGTTTCAGGTGTACAACATAATAATTTGACATTGTACACATTGTGATATGATCACCACAATAAGTCTACAGTCCATCACCTACAAAGTTAATACATTATTAACTATATTCCTTATGCTGTGCATTATATCCTCATGACTTGTTTTATACCTCTATGCTTATACTTAATACCCTTCATCTTTTTTGTCCTACACAAATCCTTCCCCTCTGACAACCACCAGTCTGTTCTCTGTGACTGTAAGTCTGGGTTTTATTTTGATTGTTTTGTTTTTTAGATTCCACACATAGGCGAAATCATACAGTAATTGTTTTACTCTCTCTGACTTATTTCACTCACATAATACCCTTAAGTTTCATCCACATTGTCACACGTATCAAGATTTCATTATTTTTTGTGGTTAAGTAGTAATGTGTTGTATATCTATACCACATCTTCTTTATCCATTCATTTATGGATGGACATTTGGGTTGCTTCCATATCCTGGCTAATGCTGCAATGAACAGAGGTGTACCTTTTTTAATTAGTGCTTTTATTTTTATTTTCTTCAGATAGATATCCAATAGTGGAATTACTAGATCATATGGTAGTTCTATTTTTAATATAGGAAACTCCATACTATTTCTCATAGGGGTTGCACCAATTTACATTCTTACCAACAGTGCACAAAATATTCGTTTTCTCCACATCCTCACCAACACTTTTTTCTTGTCTTTTTGATTCTAGCCATTCTGACAATTGTAAGGTGATGCCTCATTGTAGCCTTGATTTGTATTACCCTGATGAGTAGTGATGTTGAGCATCTTTTCATGTGCCTGTTGGCCATGTCTATACCCTTTTTGGAAAAATGTGTTCAGATCCTTTTTTCCATTTTTTAATCAGAATTTTTTCTGTTATTGAGTTGTATGAGTTCTTTATATATTTTTGAAAATCTTTAAGACTGTGTCAAGGAGCTTACCACCTATGTTTCTTTCCAGGAATTTTATGGATTCAGATATTACATTCAAGTCTTTAATACATTTTGAGTTAATCTTTGTACATGTTAAGATGGTGGTCCCATGTTATTCTTTTGCATGTAGCTGTCAGCTTTCCCAACACCATATTGTGAAGACATTGTACTTTCCCAATGTATATTTTTGTCTCCTTCATTGTAAATTAATTGACCATATATGCATAGGCTCCCTATTCTGTTCCATTGATTTATATGCCTATTTTGATTTCTGCACCATGCTGTTTTATTTGCTATAGCTCTGTAGTCTAGTTTGAAAATAGAAAGTGTGATATCTCCAGCTTTGTCGTTCTTTTTGTGGATTGTTTTGTCAGTTCACTGTCATCTGTGATTCCATACAAATTTTAGAATTGTTTTCTTTTTCTATTTTGATAATCAATGCTTTTGGTGATTTGATAGGGATTGCATCTGGCCCATCTGGCCTATGTGATGTTTAATGCTAAGGTTTCCTTTTTTGATTTTCTGTCTGGATGATGCATTCATTGATTTTAGTGGGATGTTAAAGTGTCCTACTTTTATTGTATCTCAGTCTCTCCTTTTAGTTCTATTAATATTTGCTTTATGTTTTTGGTGTTTCTATATTGGGTGCATATATATTTATAAATATTACACCTTCTTGCTTGATTTACCCCTTTATTATTATATAGTGCCTCTCTTTGTCTTTTATTATAGCCTTTGTTTAAAGTCCATTTGTCTGTTAAGGCTACACTTATCTTAATGAACACTGAGTAACATATGGTACTGTTGAATCACTATATTGTACAGCTGAAACTAATATAATAATGTATGTTAACTGGAATTAAAATTTTAAAAAAGTCTATTTGTCTGATATGGATATAGCTATACCAGCTTTCTTTTTGTTTCCATTTGCCTAAGCTATCTTTTTTTATTTCTACGTTTTCAGTATGTGAGTGTCATTACTTCTGAAATAAGTTCCTTGTAGGCAATATATAGATGTGTTTTGTTATTTTATCCAATCAGTAACTCTCTGCCTTTTGATTAAAGTATTTAGACCATTTACATTTAATGTAGTTATTTACACATATGTACTTATGCCTATTTCATTCATTGTTTTCTGGCTGTTATTGTAATTCTTCTCATTTTCTTTCTCTTCTCCTTTGGTGTTTTGATGGCTTTATTAAGTGCTATGTTTACATTTATTTATCATTTTCTTTTGTGTTTTTGCTATCAATTTTTGCCTTCTGGTTATCATAAGGTTTACATGTATCTTCCTATGTATAGCATCTTAAATTTGAAGAAATTCTAAAACTCTAAATTTTTGCTCCCCACATTTCATTTTTGATGTCACATTTTACATCTTTTTTTTAATTGTATGTATCCTTTAATTATTGCAGCTTTAGTTAATTTTACTACTTTTATCTTTTAACATTCATAGTAGCTTTATAACTCTTAATCAACTGCCTTTATTTTATTTATTTTTTGCAGTGAGATTTTTACTTCTGTATGTTTTCCTGTTATTAATTACTGTTATTTCTTTTCAGCTTTAATAAGTTCCTTTAGCATTTCTTGTAAGGCTGGTTTAGTAAGGACAAACTCCTTTAGTTTTTGCTTGTCTTGGAAACTCTTTACCATTTCTTCAATTCTGGATGATAATCTTGGTTGTTAGAGTATTCTTGGATAGATTTTTTTTTTCCTTTCAGCACTTTGAATGTCATGCTACTTCTTCATGGCCTGAAAAAAAATCCTTACTGAGAAATCACTGATAGCCTAATGAGGTTTTCTATGTACATAACAATTTGGTTTTCTCTTTCTGCTTTTAAGATTCTCTTCTTTAACTTTTCATGTTTTATTTTTGTTTTTGTTTTTAGTTTTCTTTTAACTTATTTAAATTCCAGTTATTTAACATACAGTGTAATATTAGTTTCAGGTATATAATTTAGTGATTCAACACTTACTACAATACCTGGTGCTCATCACAAGTGCACTCCTTAATCCCTGTCACCTATTTAACCCATCCTCCAACTCACTTCTCCTCTGATAACCATCAGTTTGTTCTCTATAGTTAAGAGCTTTCTCTTGATTTGCCTCTCTCTCTTTTTCCCCTATAATCATTTGTTTTGTTTCTTAAATTCCACATGTCAGTGAAATCATATGGTATTTCTCTTTCTCTGACTGACTTATTTCACTAAACATGGTATCTCTAGCTCCATCCATGTGCTGCAAATGACAATATTTCATTCTTTTATGGCTGAATAATATCCCATTGTGTGTGTGTATATATATATATAATCACATCATAGTTATCCATTCATCAGTTGATGGACACTTGGGCTGTTTCAATAGTTTGGCTATTACAGATAATGCTGCTATAAACATTAGGCTGCATTTATCCCTTTGAATTAGTATTGAATTAGTATTTTTGTATTCTTTAGGTAAATACACAATAGTGCAATTGCTGAATCATTTTAATTATGACGTGTCTTGGTGTAGATTGCTTTAGGTTCATCTTATTTGGAACTCTCTGAGCTTCTTGGACCTGGATGTCTGTTTCCTTCCCTTGGTTAGGAAAGATTTCAGTTGTTATATTCTCAAATAAGTTTTCTGTCCCTTGGTCTCTCTGTTCCCCTTCTGGTACGCCAATAATGAAAATGCTTCATGTCATCTCAAAGGTCTCTTAAGTTTTCTTCATTTTTTAAAGTTTTTGTTTTGTTTTGTTTGTTTGTTTGTTTGTTTTGCTGTTCTGTCTGGATGAATTCCATTGTTTTGTCTTCCAGCTTGCTAATCCATTCTTCTGCTTTACCCAGTTTGTTGTAAAACCTCTTGTGAAGTTTTTTAGTTATTGTGTGCTTCGCTCTATGACTTTTATTTGGTATTCTTACATTTTCTCTTTTTTGTTGACTTTCTCACTATGTTCATCCATTCTTCTCCCAAGTTCAGTGAGCATTTTATCACCATTACTTTGAATCCCTTATCTGGTAGTTTACTTATCTTCATATCATTTAGGAGTCTTTTCCTGTGTTTTTTTCTTGTTCTTTATTTTGGATCATAGTTCTCTGTTTCCTAATTTTGCTTGATTCTCTGTTTATTTCTATGTATTAAATAAAACAGCTACTTCTCTCAATCTTGAAGGGGTGGCTTTGTGTACATGATCAACTTTCTTTTTCAACCTTACCCTAGCTCTTGATTATCTCTCAAACCTTTGTGATTGTCTAACCACCTGATTTATTCTTGGTTCATCCCTATTTTTGAGGGTTTGCCAAGACCTCTCAGTATTCTATGAGAGGAATCTCATTTAGCACCTAGTTTCAGGTTGATTGGAATCCAGACCCTTAGGCAAATATGTAAATATGTAAAATATGAACATATATGTACAGTACTGTGGGACTGTAGTTATAATCCCTGCTGGTGTCCAGTCCAGGAGATCTGGAAGTGTCCTTTGGGTGATAGCTGCAAAAATTGAGGTTACAGATAAGTGCATTTGTTCCTTTCTGGGAGGTCTCTTTGAGCTTTAGTGAGGCCTAGAGTGTGCACAAGGATGGTGTCTCCCTGCTTACATTCCCTGCAGTGGTTCCTTAGCCTCTATATGTGGAGGAAATTTGAAGACTGTCCCTCAGGCTGAAGCTCCATACTTCATGAATAGGGTTTTTCCACAGGAAGACTGGGGTTGTGTTTCAGTCCATTGTCTGTATAGTAACCTGGGTGTGGTGACCAACCAAGAACTGTATTTCCAATTGTCACATTCCCATGGAGCTCAGGAATGCCAGCCTCCTTGGCCACCAGAGCCAGGTAGATCAAAGGGCATTCCCTGTGTGGATTATCCATGCCTACTGGATTTAGATATACAGCTGGAGAGTATAGGGATTAGAGCATGTTTGCTGGCTTAAGAAAGGTAGTGATAATGTATCTTAACTGCACATTTCCATAGTTCAGGATGCCGCTGAGCGTCCTTGTCTGTGTGTGTATACTGGCTTTAGTTTCAGAGTGGGAGAATGCCACAGGCCCTTGCTCTCACCAGCCCTAGCCAGAGAACAGAGTCATAATTGTCCATGCTCACTGACTTTATCTAATGAGCATGAGAATGCCATGACTGTTCATGTTCACTTGTCTCAGCCAGCCAGAGGGAGAGTTACAAGGGAGAATTGTAGGAAGCTACAACTGGCTACGCAACCGGACTTCAGTAGGGAAGTAGGATAGTACTTGAATGTTGGCTTTTTCCTGCCTTAGCAAGGTGGAGGGAATGGACTGTATCTGAACTTCCCCCCTGCGCTAACAGGATAGGTGCAGAGTGCAAAAATGATATCTGCCAATGCCTCTGAATCCAGGGAATTCTCCTCCACCAGAGACTTTTGAATTAGCAAATGAATCTCCTTCACATATATTCATAATGCTTTTCAAACTGCTAGGGGATTTTTTGTTTGTTTTTGTTTGTTTGGTTTTGCTGGATTTTGATTGAGTGAGACCATTCGTAAGTTCTTTAAAAGGTGAATCTCAGGTTTGTATAACACTTTGAGTCCCTTGGGCACCAGCCGCTTTGGTTTTCTAAGCCATACATTTAGGGGGTTTGTGTTTCCAGCGCAGATCCCAAGGTTGAGATAACTAATGTGGGGGCACTAAACCCTTGCTGCTCCAGGGGAAACACTAGATTGGTGAGATCCATCCCTATTATGGGATTCCATCACAGGGCAGTTTTTGGTGAGATGATATCTCTGCCTTCCCACCCATTTTGATATGGTTTTTGTATCTTCTGTTATGGAGATAGAGTTTATCTAGTTCTCAAATCTTTTTCAGAGGTATGATCTTTTTGTAGCTGTAGAGTTGGTCTCCATAAGAGGTTGTGGTTTCAGTATATTCACGTGCCACCATCTTACAGAAGCCCTAGCAAATTGTTATACCTGGGGCCAGCAATCCTATTCCCTTGGGGAAACTTTGTTTCTAACAAGTGGATTATGGCAAAAGTTATAGGATGTCACTTAAAAGATTAGTTTAAAAAAGAGTGACTTCTATTTTGCAGGCGTTCTCTTTCTTGCCTTCTCAGATTGCTTGCTTTGCTGAAACAAGCTACCATGATGGAGAAGCCCACATGGAAAAGCAATCATGGGCCAATGAAGCAGTGAGACTCTCAATTTAATAGGCTGTAAGAAACTGAAATCTCAGGAAACAAACTGAGGGTTGCTGGAGTGGAGGGGGGTGGGAGGGATAAGGTGGCTGAATGATGGACATTGGGGAAGGTATGTGTTATGTTGAGCACTGTGAATTGTGTAAGACTAATGAGTCACATACCTGCACCCCTGGAACAAATAATACATTTTATGTTAAGAAAAATAAATTATAAAATATATACTGTTAAAAAAAAAAAAGAAAGAAACTGAATTCTGCCAAAAACAACATGAAGAGAGAATACTTCCAAGTCAGACTTTCAGATGAGACAGTAATCCCAGATGATACCTTGATTATGGCTTTGTCAGAGACTGAAGAGAGAACCCAGCTAATATATACTTGGATTCCTGACCCGCAGAAACTCTGATATGCTAGATGTGTGCTGTTTAATGCTATTAATTCTGTGGGTTATATGTTATACAGCAATATATAAATGATAGAGATTTGGGCACCTAGAAATACGGTACAGTTGTATCAAATAACAAAATGTGGGTGTGACTGTAGAAATAGGAATTGTGTGGGGGCTAGAAGAATTTTGAAAACCATGATAGATGAAGCTATTGCCTGAAACAGACCATTAGTAGAACTTTGGACTTTGGGAAATTTGATGTTGAAGGCTCAAGAGGTAATAGGAATACATTATTGAAAACTGGAGGAGAGAGGACCCATTTTATTTAGGGGAAGGAAGCTTAGCACATTTTCTTCTATGGTATGTGAAAAGCAGAACATGTATCTAATCAACTTGGTGATCTAAACTGGCTTATTTTTGATGCTTATAATAAAATTTCACAGAAAAATAATAAATTGAGAGAAGAAATTGTTAAACAAAAAACGACGAGTCAGTGATTTTGGAAATTCCCAATCTCTTCACGCAGCAAAAATACAGTAAAAATTAAGTGATTTCCAAGAACTGTTGGGAAAACAGGGTCTTAAGATGAAGTCAAGATGAGACTGTACAAATATTAAGTAAGAGTTCGAAAACATCATGGGATAAGAGTGTTGCTCAGTTAGCCAGTTGTGCTTCTTAGATATTAAGGGTGTGCCCCACAGATATTTAAAAAAAAAAGTGGTCTCTAAAAGCCTTAGGGTTTTGTCTTTCAGCTATCTCAGCAAGAGCCCAATGATTAAAAAAAAGCTTATTTTGAAGAGAATTGTGAGTGTGGCTCTTGCCTAACAGAATGAACTCCGGTGAGATTCAGAAGAGGTCCACACAGTTTTTGAGATATATCAGCAGACTCACTGCCAACAAGAATGACAGGGACAAAGAATAATAAATAAAAAGAGATTGTTGGACTTCTCAAATTTTACTGGTAAGAAATAGGCTGAGACAGTTGCTCAGCCATAAACACATGCTACTTTTAATGAAAAAGAAAGGAAGACTTGGCCACCAAAACAAGATCTGAGAGGGCAGAATCAAGAACCCAATATGATGATTCACACACCTTGAAACTGAACTAAGAAATTCCCAACATTTGACCTGTTGGATCAGAATTGCTATGAACTAGTGACTCCTTTTTATGTGCCATCTCCTTGACCTTTTGAATAGAAATGTCTATTCAAATTATCTTCTTCCTATCCTACTATTGCATACTGGTGGTGTTGGGGACAGATAACTCTTTAGTTTCACAGACTTCAGATGGAAGAGCTGTACTTAAGGAAATATAAGCAGGAGTCTAATCCACAGCTGGAGCTAATTTAGATGAAGAAATAAAATTGGATGGTGTTATAATGGATGAGAATTTGGAAACCTTGGGCATAGATGTAGTTTGCTTGTGTTAAGTATATGTAACATTAGAAGACAAAGGATGGACTGTGCAATCTGTTTTTAAATTGTACCACAATGAATTCACCTTCCCTTGTTCATTTCCTTGTAAAATACCCCTTCACTTTGCTCTGTTGTGTGAGGGATGGATCTAGTGACTTGCTTCTCACAAATAGAGTATGTCAATCACTTCTGCCATTAAATTACAGAAGATATTATCTCTCATTCCACCAGGATTGAACTCTTTCTTTCTTTCTCTCTCCCTTTTACATTCTTGGATTGCTTGCTTTTATAAAACAAACTCCCAGGTAGGAGAGGAATGCATAGGAAGGAACTGAGTGTGGCTTTTAGCCAACAGCCCTGGAGGAAGTG
Organism: Ailuropoda melanoleuca; assembly: GCF_002007445.2. Classification (NCBI taxonomy): domain Eukaryota; kingdom Metazoa; phylum Chordata; class Mammalia; order Carnivora; family Ursidae; genus Ailuropoda; species Ailuropoda melanoleuca. The sequence continues at coordinate 32,596,704 of NC_048235.1, forward strand.
AGGATGTCAATCTAATAGCCTGCCAATAACTACAAGACAATAAGCAGATCTGCCAGAGATTTCACTTTCTGGTGAAACTGGCTGACACTCTAATAGAAACCTTGTGATACTTCTGAAGCAAAGCAGCAATCTATATCATAAGTTCTCTGACTCATAGAAACTGAGATAATAAAGGTTTTATCGCCTTAACATAAGTGCCCAAGAGTGCAATTTATGGTTCACATGAGAAATACATGTTTGATTCTGTAAGAACCTGATAGAATCTTTGCCAGAGTGGCTATACCATTTACTTTTCCACCAGCAATATGTGAGTGATAAAGCTTCTCCACATTTGGACCAGTATTTGGTGTTATCACTATTTTTTATTTTTGCTATTTTGATACATGTGTATGGACATCTGTGCTTTTAATTTCCATTTCTCTAATGGTTAATTATATTCAACACTTTTTTAATGTGTTTATATACCATCAATACATTCTTCTCAGTAAAACGTTTACTCATGATCACCTTTTTAAAAGATATTGGTCTTTGTTTTTTTATAAATAGTACACTCAAGTTTGCAGATGTTTTCTTCTATTCTGTAGCTTGTTTTTTTTTAAAGCTTTTAATTTTCATGATGTCCAGTTTATCAATTTTTTCTTTTTATAGACTATGCTTTTAGTGTCAAGTCTAATAACTTCATCCAGCCCTAGGTCATGAAGATATTCTTCCATGTTTTAATTTTTTTTTCTAAAAATGTATGAGTTTTACAGTAAGTCTTTGCTGTATTGTTAACTTTTTTATAAGGTGTGAGGTTTAGGTTGAGGTTCTTTTTTTCTGTACCTTTATAAAATTTAAATTGGGGTATCTTTGTGGATCTATTTTAGGGTTATCTGGTCTGTTACATTGATCTACCTACCTATCTACCCACTAATATATTTTCTTGATTAGTTCAGTAAAGTAGTAAGCCTTAATAATAGGTAGAGTGAATCTTCTCATTTTATTTCCCTTTTTCAAAATGTTTTAGCTATTCTAAGTCCTGCATTTTTCCATATAAATTTTAAAATAAATTTAATAACAGACAATAAAATATTTTCTGGAATTTTAATAAGAATTGTGTTAAAACTGCAGTTCAGTTTGGGAAGTATTGATATTTTTACTGTATTGAATCTACCATACCATGAATATGGTAAGCCTTTTAAATTATTTATGTAGCCATTGACTTTTTTTTAAAATAATTTTCAAGATATACATCCTATACATCTTTTGTCAGATTTATAGCTAAGTATTTTATTCACTTGGGAGAAGTACTGTTTTTTATCTAATTTTTCATTGTTGTTAGTATACAAAAATGTGGTTTTTAATATATCTAACTTGCATCCAAAACCTTGCTGATGCATTTATTTGTTTTGGAACTTTTTTGTAGATTCCTTAGGATTTTGTGTGTAGACAATGATGTCATCTGTGAAAAGAGACAGCTTTCCCCCCCCCTTGGTTGTCCCTCTCTCTCTCTCTTTCTCTTTATCTCTCTCTCTCTCTCTCTCTCTATATATATATATATATTTCTTGTTTGCTGAGGTTTTTTTTCTGTCATGAATAGGTATTGAATTTTGTCAATAGATATGATCATGTATTTTTTCCTTCTTTGGAATTATAGTTCTATTTTATCCAAATCTAAAAAAAAAAAAATACATGGGAGTTCACTGATGGTATTTGAGTAGTGTAGATTCATAAGGAAAAACTTGGGTATGTGAAGATCTTAAACTTCCTCTTATTTTATGTTAGTTGAGATTAGGAAGCAATGTAATAAAATTTACATTGAGAATTTTGGGAAATCGTTCAGAATTGCCAGAGACTTTGATCATAACTATCTAGGAGACTCAAGGATGCTAAGCACTGCTGCTATTCTGAGCTTCCAGTGAAGAGTAGGTCTCATTCTTAACTAAGCAGGATGAAAAATGTTATAGCAGTAGTAATGTGTGTTATGTTATTGCGGGAAAATTATATTTGGATGTATGTATCACATTGATATTTTGGTATTTTTTTATTTAAAAATAACTATAGCTTATTTTCTTTGTTGCTAAATAATTACAATTCCCCTCACACAAATAATAATTTATTATTTTTAAAAACATTTTCAGACACAAATACTTTTTTTTAAGATTTTGGGTGTTTTGTTTTGTTTTGTTTTTTGGTTTTTTTAGATTTTATTTATTTATTTGACAGAGAGAGACAGTGAGAGAGGTAACACAAGTAAGGGGAGTGTGAAAGGGAGAAGCAGGCTTCCCACGGAATAGGAAGCCCGACGCAAGGCTCAATCCCAGGACCCTGGGATCATGACCTGAGCCAAAGGCAGATGCTTAACAGCTGAGCCACCTAGGCGCCCCCAGACACAAATACTTTTTTATTCATTCTTTACTTTTAAAAATGCATAGAAACCAGAATTCTGCAAATAGAAATTTATTATAAAACTACTAGTTATAGTACATCATTTATGGTGTTATTTGATTAAAAGTGTACTTCCAAGACTCTGCCTGACACATATTTATGGTGACAGCAGATATAAGAGCATTGTGGTGAATGGAAGCAAAGTGTGCTCTCATCACAGGATGTGGAAAATATTGATATTTTTTGAAATGCAAGATTCTTATTTTTAATAAACATATAATTTATAACTAGACTTTTAAAGTGGATTTCAGGATTTATAACTAGACTTTTAAAGTGGATTAAGTCTAGCGTGTTCAATTACAATATTTTTATACTTTGTCTTATAAAGATAAATTTTTATTCATAAGCCTATGTTGTCTTGTCTGTATATAAAAATTTCTTGGGGCGCCTGGGTGGCACAGCGGTTAAGCGTCTGCCTTCGGCTCAGGGCGTGATCCCGACGTTACGGGATCGAGCCCCACATCAGGCTCCTCTACTGTGAGCCTGCTTCTTCCTCTCCCACTCCCCCTGCTTGTGTTCCCTCTCTCGCTAGCTGTCTCTATCTCTGTCAAATAAATAAATAAAATCTTTAAAA